>NC_044059.1:4752160-4862160 GCF_902167405.1 Gadus morhua
GTATGCAGTGTGTGTGTGTGTGTGTGTGTGTGTGTGTGTGTGTGTGTGTGTGTGTGTGTGTGTGTGTGTGTGTGTGTGTGTGTGTGTGTGTGTGTGTGTGTGTGTGTGTGTGTGTGAATGTACAACTATTTTACTGACGCTAAATACATTTCTTGATTATTATTCACATGTCTTTTATCTACAATGCCTATTTCCCATTTAAACCTCAAGTACAGCTCATCTTCAGTACAATGGTCAAGCTATTCAAGACATAATTCCTCCTGAACTACTTAAAGGTGCTGTAGGCCAAATTTATTACCAAACTATTATAAGTTGAGTGTTGTATGCTTGAAATGGCCTAGCCATCGACCAGCTATAAGTGAATGAAACACTCTGTGAGAATATCTGTTTCGAGTTGCCACTCTATGATACAATCTACATTTAAGACAGCATCTGGGGCATTTCTGACCAATCAGGGCATCTCTATCTTAAATGTTTGGTCAAATTAATATCTTTCTTTAACAACACCTTTAAGTTGAGCTGTGTCATTCACCCTTTAAGAATAAAACAATGAATATAAAAAGATTCCTTTAAATTATATTCAATAAGAAAATTGTAATTTTGACAAGTGATAAAAATGGACACATTGGTGACCTTGACATATTCCAATAATATAATTTAATCTAATCCGAAAGATAAATATTTGGCCTGACTCTGGGGTCGGAAAGTTGTTCCTGGAACTCGAAGAACAGAACTCTTTTATTCTTTAAGGTCGAAAGTAGACTCTATGTCTGACAACATCTAGAAAGCATTTTCTACACAATCTTTTCTTTATTTTTTCCCTTCACTATTTCCCAATATGTCTGTCTCCTTCTCTCTCTCTCTCTCTCTCTCTCTCTCTCTCTCTCTCTCTCTCTCTCTCTCTCTCTCTCTCTCTCTCTCTCTCTCTCTCTCTCTTTCCTCTCATGTCCCCCTCTCTTCCTCTCTTTTTCCCTCTCTCCCCTCCTTGCTCATTCTGAGTCAGAAATGCCTCATTCAGTACAACTGACTTCCTTACAAACGCTATGATCAAGAGTCTGCAATGTAAAGCAGTTCAATGAAATGGCTTTTGTTGATGCATATTTAGCATAAAAACATTAACATCAAAATAACATTGATGATTCAAAGCACATAAAAGGCCAGATTCTTCCTCAGATGGGGAACTGGGTCTGTTTCCGTGAGCACTTGAGGAAGGGAGAAGGGGGAAAAAAGCGTGTTTTTAAATCAAGTAAATTCCGCAGTTCGACAGAATGTTCTCTGAGTCAACTTTTACTGTTGCACCCCTCTGTTTTCTTTGTCTCGCAACGTGAAACATGAGGACTTTTCTCTTTTCGAGGGGTGTGGGGGAAAAAAAAGAATGAATACAAGAAAGAAAGCAGCCACAGGAAAAAGAGAGAAAGTGAGATTAGGTTTTGGTTGGGGTACATCTGGGCCACAACTGTCCCGACTTTCTCTGAGACTCAGGAGTTAGATGGGGTTTTGAAATGACGCTTACCTGGAGACAAAACAGCTTCTTCGTGACGGATGGAGGAACTGTGTGAGTGCGTGTGTATGTATGTGTGTGTGTGTGTGTGTGTGTGTGTGTCTGTGTGTGTGTGTGTGCGGGGGGGATGGGGGGGGGGGATGGAGAAGACGGGGTAGAAAAGAGAGAGGGTAAGATAAACCAACTGGGGGGAGGGAGCTGAGACGACCCCAGAGTTTCAACAGCCCCTGTGCTGTAGAGTAACAGTGCCCACTAGTGGCCACCATAGAAATGCCTCTGGTCCAGGATGCTCTCCAGCTGCAGGATGCACAATAGGTTTAATATTAGGGACATCCAATTGTTCTGTTTCCCACAAGGCTGTGTGTAGATCTGTCTAAAGAAGCAGTTTGATCTTCCCCCGTCCTTACAGCACCGTGGCTCCTTCAACAGAAGGCAACTTTCTTCATTATTTTTTCATCCTGGAAAAAGGCCTGCAGACCAACACAGTTTTTTTTGTTGCTTAAATGGAAAAACAAGGCTTAGGACAAAGACCAGAAGCTCTTGCCAAGTGCAATATGTTAGCGCCTTACACGCTATTTGCTCAAGGGATGTATTCCTGAGCCCCGGATTCCTTGATTCAATAGGTAGTAAATGCAATGAAAATGCCAGCCGCTGCTAAAGGACGTCGACCTCGAGCTAAAGGGTCTCGCTATCTAGCCCTAAGCAACCCCTGCTGCGGTGTCCACCCCTCCCCTCCCCAGTCCTCGGTGAAGCTGACCCCCCCCCCCCCCCCCCCCTTCACTGCGTGCCCCCCCTGTTTCAACTGGCATTCCACAGGGCTCCTTTGAAGTTCCCCTGCCATTCCCAAACTGTCTATATGTTCATTCAGGGACGGGTCTTTCATTTGCCGCGAATTAAACCGCCACCGCACCATTAAAAACAGCCATTAGTGTACCAGATTTTCTGTTCTCCGCGTTTTGTGGGTGTCCACGGTCAATCCGCTGCATGTTTGCGTCTGCGTGTTCGGGTCAGGCCGTGCACATATGTTTACTCGTTCTTGTACATGAGTGCGGGCCGTAACCCGAACCCTCTGTGTGTTGTTCTCAGGAGCACCGCAGATGTTTCTCCTTGGAAAACAAACATAACCGAGGCCCCTTCCTCCAGGACATGGGGACTATCAAAATAAAAGCCCCCCCTCTCCATCACCCCTCTCTCTTTCCTGCAGTGATCTGCTGCGTAATGGCCAGCTAAGACACCAACATGCTTTTTGACATCAAATGTGTGTCTAATCTCCTTCTGCAGATTGTGTGTGTGTGTGTGTGTGTGTGTGTGTGTGTGTGTGTGTGTGTGTGTGTGTGTGTGTGTGTGTGTGTGTGTGTGTGTGTGTGTGTGTGTTTTTGTGACAGCTGGGAAAATGTGTGCATATTTGTGTACATGATTGGTTTGTGTATGTGTGCATTCATGCTTGGCACATGAGCTGTGCTTTTGTAGGTGTGTGCTCTTGAGGTGTGTGCACATGTTTGTGAATAGAGCGGGCGTGTGTGTGTTTCACACTGCATGCTGAATGCAGTGTGCAGTGGGTGAAAGTGTGTGTATTTGAGTTTGCATGTGTGTGTGTGTGCATGCACGTGTTTGAGCGTGCATGATGCTTATGTCTGTCTCTTCCATTACTCCAGAGGAACATGTGTGGCTGGGAGCGGGGAGAGGTGGTAACTCTGAGGATACACAGAGATTAAGAACCCTGGTAGGGCACAGCCCTGCCTCACTCCTCTCCCCCGTTTCCTTCCCCATGATGAATGCCTTGCTCTCTGCAGCATGTGACTGGAGCTCCACAAGGCCCTAGCCGGAGACTCCAGACAACGCATTCATTTTCTTTTTGAAAAAGAAGAGCCTTTTTTGACCTATTTTATTTTGCAAAGTCAGCGTACATTTCCCAAAGAAAGAGTGAGAGGCCGAGAGATGGAGAGCGAGAGCGAGAAACTGAGATAGAGAGATAGGGAGTGAGAAAGAGAATGGCAGCAAGAGGGAGGGACAGACAGAGAAAAACAAGCCATATTAGCAATACACAGCATTACATATTATATATGTGTGTGTATATATATATATGTGTATATACATATTATATATGCAATGACATTCGTGTTGATAAGCTGGGTTGCTGCACCCTGACATCCGTCTCGATGATCTGACCGATGAAGAGACGGCTTGGTACAGTGGTAGAGTGAGCCGGGTTGGAAGTTAAGGGAGGCTCCATGCTTCAGCAGATTATATATAAACCCACCCCCTCTGGTGGCCAGGTGGAGTGGCGGTCCATATAGCATCCAGCACATGGACGGCTGCCATATGTTTTCACTCCTTCCATCAAAGCAGCAAGCAGCAATTTATGCATAGAAAATCAAGGCTATTGGTATTCTTATGAGGATTATTAGGTGAATGCTGCATGCAGCGCTCAACTGTTTATCTTCTTATGTTTCTTTCTTTCTTTCTTTCTTTCTTTCTTTCTTTCTTTCTTTCTTTCTTTCTTTCTTTCTTTCTTTCTTTCTTTCTTTCTTTCTCTATTATTATCCATGATATATGGGACCCTACTACTTCCACATTTTTTCACCAAAAGAATCCATAGCAATTTTAAATGTTCTGATTTTTTAAATATTTTTAACTTTTTTATTATTCCGCCATTGCAATTTTATTTTTTACAATGGAAGTCAACCGGAGGACGGCAAAGCCGTCCGCCCATTCTCAAAATGTTTGTTCAAACATTTAACAAATCAACTTATCTTCAATAACATGAAGAGAATATGAACAGAATTTCGATATAATTTACACTTATTTCAGAATCACAGTTTAAGTTTAATTACATAGCTGCTTTGTTTATTTTCAGTTGGTCTCATTGACTTACATTGAGGCTAGAGCGTGAGGACGTTCTAGCAGTGTTGGCCGATTGGGCATCCAATTGGGCTACTTTTAATCACGTCAGGCTGGAAAAATTAGCATTGGGCGGATACATACAATTTGGGCCTTTTTTTTAAAAACTGGCGGGATTATTATAGTTATTTTTTTAAAACATCAATCTACCCATAGACATTAGGTTGACGTTTCGATTTGACCCAATAACGTTAATATTAGGGGCGGGAGATGGGCACCTGTCCAATACTTATTAGGGGAGAGGGACTACTTTTTCATGACTGGCAACACATGCTTTCTACACAAATGATATGCCATATGAAAGCTGAGACTTAAAGAAGTCCAACGTTATGAGCCTCATCATTTTATGATCTTAATTCAATTAAAAAGAGGTGAAGGAATAGGCTGAATAAAATACCTTACCAAGTTACTACCACCCCACCACACCATACACACACACGCACACACACGTGCACACACATTCACGCACACACATGCAGACGCACAGCACAGCTCAGCCATATTTTATCTCAAATGTATTAAATCTTGATCAAATTAGATATTTGTTTAACTCTTCATTTGATTGCATTGTTTCCTCCATTTAGACTCTGTTCGAATCCCTTCACTTGATTTAAGCCATTGAACATTTCTTTAAATCTCTTTCATCTATGGCTTTATTAAAACATATCGTCAACCCCACTTTGCACTAAAGCACTCACCGCATTTTCTGTAGGAAATGCATTTTGTAGTTATATTATTATATTATAATTACAAAGTGTTATATTTTATTATGTTGTATTATAGCATAGGCCTCCAAGTTAAAAAAAGATATGCATATTATTATTTACAAAAATGCACTAATAACTCTTAGTATGTTTTTCTCACCTATGCTTCTATAGGTGTTTACTAGTACCAGTTTACTTGTACAATTTACTTGTAAACAGTTTTGTTTTACTTGTTTATAAACAAGCCGTTAGAAGCCATATGCTACAGTTGGAAACTATCAAAAGGTTGTTGGAGTTTGTGGAGGGACAGTTATAGACTTGGAATGTCGGTTTGTTCTTGGCATTCAGGGAACTTTTTGAAATTAAGCACAAATCGCAGTTCTACGTTTTGCCACAAGATGGCGATTTTGGCAAACTAACTGCTGTTTTTCTGGTAAACTGGTAAACTCATCTTAAATTCATTCCATTTATAAATCCGCTAGGGGGCAGTTTAAACCCACTTATAAGGCTGAGAAGTTTATTTAATTTAACAGATTAACTGATTTATTTAACAGATTAATGATATTAGTGATAATTGTTGAGTTCATATTACACACATAATTAATATATATGCTTAAAATTGTTACCATACCTTTTTCATACCTTAACAATGATCTGGAAATTATAGATTAATGTAACACATATATACAGTCCACGTGCAGATACAAATCCTTCAAGAACATGTATACACGTGCAACACAAAACCACTCGTGTTCCGGTGCATATACTAATGATATACCACAGCGCTTTGCCACGTGAACACACTGAGACACGTGCACGCACCCAGTCACCCACCAGCTTAATGAGATTCTCTCTCTCTCTCGATCTCTCGCTCTCCCTCTTTCTAACACACACATACAGACACACACACACACACACACACACACACACACACACACACACACACACACACACACACACACACACACACACACACACACACACACACACACACACACACACACACACACAGTACTGCAGGAGGACCCAGGCTCCTAGGTTCAGCTGGTTCATGACCTACATGTGAAATAATACATTCCACAAATACGACCTCCTCTATGTATTCTCCATATATTAGCCATATGTAGTCCATAATCTCTGAGACGAAGTACAGAAACCCCAGAATGTCACATGCCAGTGGTATCTGTGGACTGACGTACCAAATGACCAGATGTGGCCCTCGAACGATAACTCATAACCGCTGAAACCTTTTCCATGGCCCTTGTGTCAAAGTCAACTTTATTTGTATAGTCCTTTTAATATAGTTCTAATGACTGAAATGCGTCACAGGCAGACATTGAACGACTCCACCCTTAACCATTGCCCCTGAGAAGAGCAGGAAACGTACAATTTGAATGCACACCTCTCCAAACTATCCGAGCACCATGCAAATGTTTGTCTTGCATGGATCTCTGCATTGTGTTGTCCAGTTTTGTTCCGCCCTTAATTCTTCTGGTGTTGCATGATGTGGATCGAATACCTTCTGTACTGAAAGTTAATTCGTCCAGCCGAGCTGTGCAGCAATAAAATAAAATTGAACTTAGAAAATAGAACGACCCCAAACCAACCCTGTTGGAAAGGCAGACGTCCTTGAGCCTTGACAAATCCAGAGGCCTGACGTACCTCAGACAAAATCATAGTTGTCATTTTTCGCACAGACAAATGGCAGGTGTACGCACAACCCCCAATCGCGCGGCTGCCTGCCTCAAGTCCTCGGACGAAAAGCCCGGAATTCTCAAAGACAGTACTGCACTTTGTCAAAATTGCCATGTGTAACAGGCAATGCAACCATGGCAATTCAAGCTTTGTATTAGAAGTATATTGGATTCTTTCTATCTCCTGCTTCCTCAGAGTGTTACGGAAGTATCTTCTGCCCTTCAAAGTGCTGATGTTTTCCTCTCTGTTGCTGTGGAAGGAAATTAAGACAGGCTCCAGGCGATCCTAATCCCCCGCACCTGTCTTTCACACTCTTAAACTCAAAGGTCTCGCTGTTTCCTTTAAGACGTTGTTCTAATAAACCCTTTCATGCATCTGGCATCAAACACCTTCGAGCTCTTTGAATCTTGACTTAAAAAAAGAAAGTGATGGCCTTGTGGTGCAACCTCTTTCATCCACGGGCTGATCATTCATCTTCTCAGAGGGGCGGACGTTTGGTTCTGCCTCAAGGCCCATTGTGGTGGATGTTGTGAACAATTTGCGGAGGCCAAGGTTCCTCATTCTACCTGGAGCCACAAAGACACACACATACACACTTTAGCTTGATGGCCGAGGTCTTCTAAGATTTCAGCACACAGAAGCACTACATACACAAACACTCACACGCCTTTTATGGATATTATATATATACAGTATATATATATATAATATATATATATGTTATAGGGCTGTCAAACGATTACGTGAGGGATAATGTATAGAACACCGGTCATTATCGGGAATATAAGCCCTGACACTGAACACCGACGCGAAGCGGAGGTGTTTTGCTTCGCCCTGAAGGGGCTTATTTTCGACAATGACCAGCGTTCTATACATTATCCCTCTCATTACCACGGCTACTTGCCAAAACAAAAAAATAAATAACGAACTTACCATTAGTAGTGTTGATCAGCATAGAAATAGTTTGCCAAAGACGTTGACATCGCTTAGCAACCAAATACGCTGTGGTTGACAAGTTACCCGACTACTTGCGGAGTGATACGAAAGACGTGAATCAGAGGCAAAAAATCCACTTTCCTTGACAGCGGTCGTATAATGCTAAGCAACGATCAATATATATATATATATATGTATTTATACTGCCTAAATCCAGCGATCTGATTGGTTCCTAACTGTTGTATAATGAGCGTATACATAACTGCTATGACGCCCGATCATTTTGTGAAAGTTTGCATATCACTCCGCGCCTGGAAGTAGAAACAGTTACAAAGTAAAACATATGTTGGATGATGGAGGGGGTGTAAATGTTGTTACTCCGGGAGTGAGCAAGGCGATGGAGAGACTAACGAAAGCTTAGGCACACGTCGAGTGAACTGCTCCATAGGATAAATTGCCGGCGAACCGCTCTAGCCGAGCCTTCTCTCGGAGGGACGCTAAAGTGTGTTGCATAGCGACCGTCATGCATTTTGAAGGCAGCCAGGAGGGACTACTTTTTTGTATTCTTTAATAAAACGGCTACTTTGACTTTCTTGTTTTTTTTTTAAATGTAGTGTGTCTATGACTTTCGTTTCGCCATAATAGTAACCGTTGTATAAAAGCAATAGATCACTTCAGTCAGTGGTATGTGCTCATTATACCACTGTGAAGGGGGTCGCCGGCCCTCCGCTGCGCGTCGGGGCCGGACAACGCCCCTTCACAGTGGTATAATGAGCACATACCACAGCCTGTCGTGATCTATTGCTTAAATATCTATAAATTAGTGCTGTCAGTTAAACGCGTTATTAACGGCGTTAACGCAAACCAATTTTAACAGCGTTCATTTTTTTATCGCGCGATTAACGCAATTTATTTAAATTTCTTTTTTTTTCTTTTTTTTCTTTGCCTCAAAACAAAGAAGCAGTAGCCTGACTGCTATGTTCAAGGCAGTATGTTTGTATGTTCATCGTTTAATTGCACTATAGGCTTTTTTTTTGTATCGTCCTGTTTTGATCAGTGTATGCCAATGTTGTTATCAATAAAAAAACATTTGCACTTCTCCATGTTGATAAGAGAAATTAAAATTAGAAAAATTAATGGGACAAAGAAATCAAGGGATATTTAGCATAGAAAAATAATTTGCGATTAATCATGAGTTAACTATGATTAAATATTTTAATCGCTTGACAGCACTAATATAAATAAATGTAAATTACAAAAAGGTATTGACCGCCAGAAGTTGGGAAGGCCAATGCACGGTAATGGAGCATACCACAGTATTAAGAAGAGCCGTGTAATATATATTTTTTATTCTACTTTAAATCTACTCCAATTGAAGTTAAATGAGATTGACTTACTCAGTGTGGGGTGAATATGAAACTTACGGGACACCACAGAGAAGTAAGTGGAACTAAAAACAAAAAAATATTCTGATATGAATGTTGACATTCTGTTATAACGTTTCAAAGTCACAGTTAAAAAACATAAAAAATGTATTTTAATCGTGTTAAAATAAGATTGGTTAACGTGTTATTATCGCGCTAATTTTAGAAGCCCTATATATATGTAAGGGATAATGCCCGACGAGTGTCCATTATCAGGAATTAATGGACGGCCGCGAAGTCCATTAATTCCGCTTATACCACGGTCCAATTATCCAGCTTATACCACTGTCACTTGCCAAAGAAAATAAATTAAGACCATTCATTTACATTTTCATACGTTTTACAATCCAAATATACACACGCCATAACTTTGTTTCCCTGGTAACGCCTGAGGGTTTGACAAATTCCTGGAATAACCATTACCCTCCCGTAAGGTTCTTATGCAACGGATCGTTGTTCACTACTCCAGTAATTAGAACGGACCTTAGCTACGACTTGGCAACAGGAGGTATTCTAGTCCGCTCAGCTTTGCGCCAGAGAGCTAACGTTATGCATTGTACATATTTATAATTTGAAATTCGTCCCAGCATTTATACCACAGATACTATAGGGTCTATAGCATATAACCGCGTTTTCTGATTACAGTTTAATGCATTTTTCACAATTAACCAGCTCTCATTTTGAAGGCTGAACAGACAATTTGGCTAGAACTACTTAGCAGGTGCCGTTTATCAGGAGTTAATGCACGCCCTTCAGCCAATCATAATCGAGTATTACCCCAGACCGTGGTATACATATATGTATGTATATATATTTATTTATTTATATACACAGCAACCCTGCACAGGGATTATGTTAGCTTTCTCTCAATCTCATTCACACACACACACTGTCACACACACGTATACACACACACACTCACACACAGCCTCATTCCTTCCAAGGCCTCCTAGCTCAAAGAAGGCGGTAACCATGCCAACCGGAAGCACGGCCATAGAAATTTGTACGGAAGACGGAGCTAATACAGAGCATATTTCAGCTCAAATGATGTCAACTCCAAACAGCTTAGCCAGATATAGAGGCTTGGCCCCTGAACGTGTGATTGCGCCCTGATTGGACGATGAGGAGCGGGTCTGGATGCACGTACTGATAGGTTTCCGCAGGAGTACGTGATCACTGGGCCGTTCTTGGTCCCTCTGGACACTATTATATAAGAGCAGACATGTTTAGGAGACAGGGGCTATGGGCTGATGGGTTGATGGGCGGGTGGTTGTGTGTGTGTGTGTAAGTGTGTGTGTGTGTGTGTGTGTGTGTGTGTTTTTGTAGGGGCAGACATATTGTACGTGAGGTGGCCTGTGGTTTCACCACACTGTCTGCGGTTCGGCTCTGGCTGGGATGATCTTGGGAAAGGGTTTCTACTTTATTTCAATCAACAACATGAGCCAGAGCACTTTATCCTCCTGTAGATTCTCACTCTCTCTTTCTCTTGTTCTCTCTCTTTCTGCCTCTTTTTCTTTCTCTCTCTCACTCTCTCAAAGAGAGTGATGTCTCAACCTATGTGGAGACTTAAGTTGCATTGCATCCTGGGTATTAATGTAACGTCCATCTGGTGGCGATGGACTTACAATGTGTGTGTGTGTGTGTGTGTGTGTGTGTGTGTGTGTGTGTGTGTGTGTGTGTGTGTGTGTGTGTGTGTGTGTGTGTGTGTGTGTGTGTGTGTGTGTGTGTGTGTGCGTGCGTGCGTGCGTGCGTGTGTGAGCAAAGTTCCTAATCAGCAGATCCTCAACTCTTTCCTCATCTCCTCTTTGATCCTGCCCTTTCATCCATCCACTATTTTCTTCTTTTTCCTCACCTTATCGTTCACTCCACTCCTCCTTCATCTGCTCCTCTTTCATCCTCTGTTCTCATCTTTGACTACCTTTATTCTTTCTCTTCTGTCTTTTCTCCTCCTCTCCTTCGTGTCCTCTTCTCTCTCGCTTCCTTCCTCCTCTTTTCTACGCCTCCAATACCCTCCCCTTTTTCCACCGCTCCTTTCTTCTCCCCCTTCCTCCTCTCCTCTCCTCTCTCCTCTCCTCTCTTCAGGGCCACTGAGGACACTGGTTCTCTGGGCAGCGCAGAGACATCACAGCTCGCATTCCATACAGGATTATCAACCTAATATAACCCATGATTCTCTCTCTCTCTCTCTCTCTCTCTCTCTCTCTCTCTCTCTCTCTCTCTCTCCCTCCCTCTCTCCTTCTCTCTCACTCTTACTCTCTTACACATGCACCAATGCATCTCCCTTACCTTCTCTTCTTTCTTCCGCTTTCTGTGTTTTCAGATCAATGACTCGCTCATTCCCATCCCAAAAATAGACCAGAACATTATTTTAGAAAAGCTTGGTTATTTGAATAAGTGTGTGTGTGTGTGTTCAGTACTGGTGATTAAAGGTGTTTCACTTCCTGCCATTGGCACCAGTAGGCCTCCTTGAAAATGCCCCCTAAGCCATACCTGCTCCTTAATGACGTGTATCCTTCCTGTTTGTTGTTGATATTTCTTTATTTTTGGTTGTTGGTCGAGTTAGAATCTAATCTGCTGGTTGAATGGCTTCCGTTGTTGAACATCACAGTAAACACACACACTTACACACACACTTACACACACACACGCACACACACACACACACAAACACACACACACACACACACACGCACACACACACACACAATCGCACAACTGTTAGACCTTGTTAAGGATTTTCCAGGAGAGTCCACCAGTGCAGATGTCTCCTACTCATTCTCCTTTACAATGCCTCCTCTCCTTTGGCTTTCTAACTCTCCCTCGTTCTCTCACTCGCTCTCTCGGTACCGAAGCTTTGAGTCTAGGCCTCAGCTTGTAATTTGATTAGATCATTTATTCATTTGGAAGAGTAAATGTTCTACGGGCACGTTTACTGGAAATGTGCTGTGCGTAAATGCCAAAAATGTGTGTGTAAGTCTGGGTCTGTAAGTTCTAAGTGTGAGTAAGCGTGTATAGTGCCAGTGCCAGTTTGTGTGTGTGTGTGTGTGTGTGTGTGTGTGTGTGTGTGTGTGTGTGTGTGTGTGTGTGTGTGTGTGTTTGTGTAAGTTACGCGTATGGAAGCACTCTGTCGGAGTGAGGAAGTGATCGCGTGAGAGAGAGAGACCCAGACTGGGTCGGTTCCACTTCACAGCCCTGATGGGGTGCGACCCGGCCAGCAGCTGGTCCTGCTTGAAACCTCTGGTTGTACGCTACCTTGATCAACAGCCCACACCCCAGCCCAGGAGGGCCGTGGCAGCCTCGATACACCAGCCCCTGGCCTGTAGCACATAGCGCGTTTAGCCCCTAGACTGCGCTGCATGACTGCACTGTTTACCTTGGCAACGTGCTACGCGGCTAGCTCACGCTATACACACATAGACACTCATAGAAGCACGCATAGACAGACAGAAACACAGACACACAAACACACACACGCATAGAGGCATGCTCACCAATATACAGTAAGATGAACATGTGCATCCACATAGAACCATAGACAGACACATACATATACATTCACAGAGCAGAAACCAACACACATGCAGAGACGTGCTGTTTGGACACGTGTACATAGAAATGCACAAACGCATGCATATGCACAGACGCAGGTACACGTACTTCAACGTGCACTCCCATCTATGTGCACGTCATGCTGTTTTGTTTGAATAAGCTGTCGTCTGCGGGCCCAGCATGCGGTTGGCATGCACCGATAACTGCCCCCATCTCGGTCTTCACGCTCCACTCCCACCATACGAAGCCCCGCCCCCGCCCCGCCCCTCTCAGCCCTCAGCCAGACGCACCACCCTCCCCCTGCAGGCTGACATGCAAAACAAACGCCCACCAGACAGAACGTGATACCATCGGCACGCACAGGAAAGGGGCTCTGTTGGGAGAGAAAACACACACACAGATCGAGACACACACACACACACACACACACACACACACACACATACACAAAGACATTGAGACACGCACACACACCGATAAAGACATACACACACACACACACACACACACACACACACACACACCCACAGACTCAGTCACATTGCCACACAAACACATTCAGATGCATGCACACTCGGGCACAAACGCAGCAAGAGATTCACGTACTCGCACTCAGAGACACTCAGACTTACACACATTTCTCCACAACCTAACCCTAACACTGAGCAGTTTAAACAACTTTACAGGTCGTACAAACAAGAATTATTGATCATGCATTGGGCGTATTTTTGTACCACTGCTTTCAGAACAGATTTCAAAAATAGAGGAAACTTTGTCGAGCGCTGGCCCTGAAATGAACAAAAGTTTGCTCATGGTTGCAGCAGTGACGAGTGAAAAAGCTGACCTGAAAGATATTAAATGCGTGCTTCATAGATATTTGAGATAAATGCTATATTCGTTCAAATGACACTTGGATTCAGAGGTTTGTTCCGATGGCCATATCGAGGTGAAGAACATGTGAGGGGCAGACATCTGATCTATTTTCCAGGATTGTTGAGTACATCAGGCTCTTGTTCTCACTCTCGCTCACTCACTAAGTCACTCACTCACTGACTCAATCACTCACTCACTCACTCAAACACACACACACACACACACACACACACACACACACACACACACACACACACACACACACACACACACACACACACACACACACACTTTGGACGTGAGGTATGGTATTAACAATCATTGTTGAATTCCTCCTGATTGGGTGACGACCCACTGCCACTCGTGATCTCATCACTGAATAATGATCCACATCCAGCCTCATTCTGGCCTGCTGGAAACACACCTAACAGGCAGGGGCGCAGCCTTCCCTCAAAGTGTTTTAGCTGGTTCTATGTCTGAGACTATAGCTGGTGATATATTGTAATACAGGTGCAGTAACTCGTTTAATAGTGTAATGCTAAAACACATGTTACTGGTTAATTCATGCCCATCTTCGTTGTGGCATTGAGATAGCATTTAGAATAATTGTATTATAGCTATAAGTATGTGGCTATCAATATCCTAATAACAGTTATAACTCCCCCAATAAGTAACCCCCAAAAATGCCTTATTTCCCATATGGGATTAATTAGTGTACGTTACTATCTAACCTTGCATGTTATGTACAATCTCTTTCGTTTAGAAGATGATGAAGAGGGTGTCTTGTGCGTCTTCAGGTTGTTGTTCTGCTCTCCAGGTGCAGTGATTGGCTATTCTATGTGTTATAACTCTGGTATTCCTGTTGTCTCCTGCCAACCTGAATTCCAGCAGCACTCCTGTTAGCAATATGGTGCTGGCATCACTTTCTCTATCTTCCTCTCTCTGTGTGTCTGGGTCTCTTCCTCTCTTTGTGTATCTGTCTGTGTCTGTCTCGCGCTCTCTCTCTCTCTCTCTCTCTCTCTCTCTCTCTCTCTCTCTCTCTCTCTCTCTCTCTCTCTCTCTCTCTCTCTCTCTCTCTCTCTCTCTCTCTCTCTCTCTCTCTCTCTCTCTCTCTTGCCCTCTCTGTGTCCCTGTCTTTGAAAATGTCAGTGGGTCTTTCTTTCTCTCTCTCTCTCTCTCTCTCTCTCTCTCTCTCTCTCTCTCTCTCTCTCTCTCTCTCTCTCTCTCTCTCTCTCTCTCTCTCTCTCTCTCTCTCTCTCTCTCTGTTTGTGGCTTTGTGTCTTCCTCTGTCTCTGTCTGCCTCTCTCCCTCCCTCCCTTGCTCACAGCCCTTCTGTCTGACCGACGGAGAGGGTTTGGGACAGACAATCTGTCTCCCTCTGCCTTTCTCCCTCCTTCTCTCCCTCCCTCATGCCTCCCCTCTCTGCTTCCCCGCCTCTCAGTCGGTCGCCCTCCCTCCCTTTTCAATTCGTCTGCCTGTCTGCTGTTGCGGTTGTTGGCCAGTTAATCTTTCATCCCCCTGGGCTCTCTACATTAAGAGGGAACATTAGCTTGTGATGACCCAGCAGCCTGAGAAGAAAGGAGCTCTTGTCCCGTGTTCTGCTGCTGCTGCTGCTGCTGCTGCTGCTGCTGCTGCTGCTGCTGCTGCTGCTGCTGCTGCTGCTGCTGCTGCTGCTGCTGTAATTGGGTTAAACACACACCCAGCTGGGAGCAGCAGCCGGGGTCTCCTCTCACACTTGACAGTTTCTGCTCCATAATCTCCCTCCCATACGTCGACGATGGTCTCCGGCTCCCAATGTCGTGTGGGTCGAACCCTCGCATGTAGTGTCAGGACATGGGTCCCCAGGTTCCGGTCTCTGGATAGCTTGGGCATCATCATGCTCTCACAACAGCAGGCGTTCTGATGTGCTGCAGGTTTCCTTTGAGACAGTCTCTACGTTGCAGGATTTGATTCTGAGGTGCGCCGAGGTGTTACAGCAGGCCTCAGCGTGGGGCTGGTTGTAGCACTGGTTGTACTGTCGCTGCAGGAGCATTAGGAGGTGTAATGTCCATCGAGTATTGGTGGTGGTAGTAGTGGTGCATTAGTTGTAGTATTGGTTGTATTGTTGTTGTAGTATCAGTTGTAGTGTTGGTGTAGTATAGTTGTGGCGGTGTAGTATCAGTTGTAGTGTGTGGGATTGTTTGTTTTGTCTGTGTACTTTTGGTTGCATTGTTGGTGTACATATGCACATGCATGATATATATGAACGATATTAATTAATTACATAATATTAATATCTACATAGTCATTATCATGTTTGTTGCATTATGATTGTATTGATTATTATATGGGTGATAAGTTCATTACTTAGTTAGCACTAATTGTAATTGAAATCATAGTAATCATTGTAATCATTAATTTTGTCCATAAGTCTTATTCCTACCTCCTGCCCCTCTCTGCCGTCAGGATGTGTGAGTGTGGAGGAGGTGACCGCTCCCCTGGTCCAATCTGCGTTGGAGAGGGTCTTCGAAACGCTCCGTGGCCTGACACTCCTCCGAGACCACCTTAAACACCTCAAATCAGTCTACACCGGCAGCGATGGAGTCCACCAGGTCAAATGTTACACACACACACACACACGTTCACATAAATAAACACGTACATACATGCACACACTAACACATATGGATGCATCCATACAAACGTACATACATACATGCATGCATACATACAAACTTACATGCATAAAAACATATGCTTATGCTTATGCTTATGGCTTTAGAAATACAATCATATAATTGGTTGTTGGTTAGTCTGTTTCAGGTCTATGAAATAAACAATTGTCTTTCTGTTATTATCGCTCTTGCTAGAGAGCTGAAGAGAGACAGGGAGAGGCAGAGATAGACAACGAAAGATGGAGAGAGTTCCATGATACCTCTCCCAGCGTCATGCCTACAGCTAGCTCTTTCACTATGAAGGTTACTGACACACGTGTCCAGACCGCACAGCTCCATCACCGCATGGAAAGAACCGCATGAAAACCGCTTACACGCAGACACACACACCACAGTGGTTGTTTGAACTCTACGACTGATTGGTTAACATAACAAGAGGACAGGGATTTGCCGGAACGAAGTGATGTGTAGCAAGTTCTTATTGTTTGTCTAAGCCCATTGTTACATTAGTGATGTTTCTCAGAACATGTTATGGCTGTATAAATGATTGATTTCTCTGGGTCTTATATGTATTTTTCCTCTCGACTTCAGAGAGAAGAATGGCTTGTACTTTTTACTGCCGTAAATCAATGAGTGCATCTTTATCAGAGTTTTTTTGAGTAAACATTTCTACATTTATCATACTTAAATAAAACTTGAAACCAAGTCGACTTGACCACAGCCCTGCGAGTAGAGCTGCAACATAATAACAGACCAATCACATATCATTTTCTAAACCTGCGCATAAGTTCCCAGAGACCTGTGTGTGTGTGTGTGTGTGTGTGTGTGTGTGTGTGTGTGTGTGTGTGTGTGTGTGTGTGTGTGTGTGTGTGTGTGTGTGTGTGTGTGTGTGTGTGTGTGTGTGTGTGTGTGTGCGCGCATACTTTTCATTTCCATTAGCGCAGGACTGTGTGGTGGTCCTAGCTTCCTGTTAGCTTATTATCTGAGGTACTTTAAGTGAAAATGTTCCACAGCACGCCATTCTGTAAAGAGGCTGCTCTTTACAGAATCCGCCATTCGCATGTTTTGAAGGCCTTACCCAGCCTATCCGAGTTGTTCGTAGGTCAAGATGACTTTAATTACATTGTGCACACATTCTGCTGCTAACCAAGTCCAAGGTTGGATGTTTTGGAATTAAGTAACGATACCGATAGACCTTATTTTCAAAAAACATTCAAAAACCCACCGTGCACACAAGTTCATCACAATGTTTTGACATTCGATTCGAGTCATACAGTTTGGACAACATACGACTTGTTCGGTTCCAAGCTGCATGTCCAAGGATACTAGGAGGGTAAGAATCGTAGCGTTGACATTTGTGTTCACTGCGTTTCTTCATCGCTCGTAGAAGCGTTTACATATGATAAATAGTATGATAAATAGTGTATAAACCCCTACAGCTCCATGGTCTAAAGCTCTGGCTGTATGCCAATCCACAGTCCTTTTAATATCTAGCTGGCTTCATCTGTGACTCGCCCTCACTTTTTCCCTCTCACATTCTCTCTGTGTGTCATTCTCTCAATAATAACCTAAGTCAATGTGTTTAGACATGGCAAGCAGTACATTCTTAGCAGGCATTAGCAAAATGATATCAAATCATTAAAAAGAGGCACTGATAAAATAACAAAAAGAAAAATATATGATGAGTAGCAAAATGTTATGCATAATAACATTTAAATATTAGCCACATTCCAGAGAATGTTCAAATGGGGAATATAGCACATGTATCCTGGGGGTTGTAGACAAAAGAGTTTTAAGTACAATCTCTCCCTCTCTCATTCTTGCTCTCGCTGACGCTCTCAGACCTGATGTCTCGCTCTTAGAGGCGGATATTAAACAGATGTGATTTGTCTCGGAGAGGCTGGTGGTGTTGGTGTGATCCAACAAGAACATTATGTTACTTTGAGTCCAGAGAACTGTTCACGTTCAACAAGCCTGTGTAATGAGAGAGAGAGAGAGAGAGAGAGAGAGAGAGAGAGAGAGAGAGAGAGAGAGAGAGAGAGAGAGAGAGAGAGAGAGAGAGAGAGAGAGAGAGAGAGAGAGAGAGAGAGAGAGAGAGAGAGAGAGAGAGAGAGAGAGAGATTTTTTTTCAAGCGTAAAACCAAAACAATTCTGTTTGTACTTTAATATTTGCTTATTTATATATTTTTTAAATGATTCGATTGAAATGATTCACAGCTCTATACATTTCTTAACACTTGTTTATCTTTGTTTTAATTTCACTCTTGCTTTGGCAACGGCAACATATGTTTCCCATGGCATTAATTGCCCCATTGAATTGAATTGAATGTGATTTAATTAAGAGAGAGAGGGAGACACAGAAACATAGAGAGAAAGAGCAAAAGAGAAAATAATTGATGTTTTCATGATAAATAAAGACCTTAATAGAATATCAATACACAGTAGTATAAAAGAAAGTCACACTTTCACACGCAATCCTTTTTACTGTCAGTGTTTCTTCCGTGGGATTTCAAAGACACTTGTGTTGTTGACAGATGAGATAGGATGTACTGTACTTTAGCGGCACTTTAAATAAACAAAAGAGAGCAAGTTGTTGATGAATAACAATGAGGAGGTGGCGGTGACCGGGGAGGGGGGGGGGGGGTGTTTGGGGGCCATGTTTGGTGGCGTGGGAGAGTGTTGATGCTGTTTAATCGTGCTGTTCATCACCAGGTTAAACCTCTGTGATCAAAATAGAGAGGGTAGGAGTGCAGTGTTTGTGTGGGTATGTTTATATGTGTCTGTTTGTGTGTCTGTGTTTTTATATATATATATATATATATATATATATATATATATATATATATATATATATATATGTATGTTTGTGTGTGTGTGTGTGTTTATTTGTGAATATTTGTATTTTTGTGGGGGGGGGGTTGGCAAGACTTTGTGTGTGTCTGTGTGTGTGTATGTTTGTGTGTGGGTGTCTGTCCAGGCTTGGATGAGTGTTTAAGTGTTGCACCTGGATGTTCGTGTCTCCGATTAGTTTTGTGTGTGTGTGTGAATCATTGAAAGTGTTTACTGGTCCCCCTGTTGGAAGTCGTTTGACCGGGGCTGCAGGCTTGTAGTTGTTTACTTATTTGGTTATATTTATGTAGGTTAGACGATGACGTCGTAGTGTAGGAGTATAGCTTCCTCTCTGCCTGTTTTAGCTAAGGTGCTATAGGAAGTGTGTGCATGTGTGTTTGTCTGCCTCTCTATGTGTGTGATTGTGCCCATGCCTGCGCGCGTGTGTGTGTGTGTGTGTGTGTGTGTGTGTGTGTGTGTGTGTGTGTGTGTGTGTGTGTGTGTGTGTGTGTGTGTGTGTGTGTGTGTGTGTGTGTGTGTGTGTGTGTGTGTGTGTGTGTGTGTGATTGTGACTGGATTCTTAGAAATGAAGCAATTCCTAGTAAATCAGGCAGGATGAATATAGCTGTTTCAGGGGAACTTTCCTACAATATTGCCGTCATCTATTTTGTTTAAAGGAGTTTTCCCAACAAGTAAACATAGTATAGGAGTTTCAGAAAAAATGTTTTTTTAAGCGGTTTGCTGGAAATAAAAAACCTTGCCTAATGCGCCGTTTCTGGTGTCTGTACCTTTAATGCAAATGAGCTGCTGCCTATTGACCAATGAGCTGTCAGAGTGAACCACAGCATGGAGGAGAAGTGATTGTTGCTGTTTGCAGACTCCCGGATCTCTATATATAATATAATAATAATATTATATATAGGTAAGAGCTGTCAGTTAAACGCGTTATTAACGGCGTTAACGCAAACCAATTTTAACGGCGTTAAAAAATTATCGCGCGATTAACGCAATTATTTTATTTACAAAAAAACATTTTTTTTTTTTTTTTTTCTTTGGCTCAAAACAAAGAAGCAGTAGCCTGGCTGCTATGTTCAAATGACATTTGTTCAAAGCAGTCGTTTAATTGCACTATAGGCGTTTTTTTTGTATCGTCCTGTTTTGATCAGTATATGCCAATGTTATCAATAAAAAATCATTTGCACACGGCAAGCCGATGCACTTCACCATGGTGATAAGAGAATAAAAATTAGAAGAATTATGGGACAAAAAAATCAAGGGATATTTAGCATAGAAAAATAATTTGCGATTAATCGTGAGTTAACTATGACATTAATGCGATTAATCACGATTAAATATTTTAATCGCTTAACAGCTCTATAATATTACATCTAATATCACGGCCAAAAGCTATGTGCGCCTCGGATGATATAATGAATCATCAAGACTGCGTCTTACATCTCTGGTACTTCCACAACAAGTAAAGACTCGTAGAGGGGGTTATCTCGGCCATGATTGAGAAGAATGGGGGAAGGAACTTTGGCCCTGACTTTCTGAAGTCCATATTGAACCGAGACATGGAGCAGAAAGGGATTGCACTCTCGGAGCTGAGCTGCCGGACTGCCGCCGAAGCTCCCCGGCCGGAGCTGCCTGACTGCCGCCAGAGCTTCAGCGGCAGTCAGGCAGCTCCGATGGTGGGAGCTCAGCGGCAGTCCGGCAGCTCAGCTCCGGGAGTACAATCCATTTCTCCTCCATTATCCCTGCTTCTGAAATGCGCGAACATCTCCACCCATCCGTTTGTTTGTCCACAAAATCTTAGCTATGTTCTGATTGGAGGGGGGTGGGGAAGTGGGAGGTAATATTCAAATGTGCCCCCTTCCTACGTAGGAGGGGGCGCCAAAACTGACTCGCATGTTTGGTAACTGTAGGCGGGGTACTTTCAGAAATGCATATCTCACTCAAAAACTCATGTACAGACTTTTTTTTAAAGCTTGTATTCTTGTGGGGGCACCAGATACCCCAAATCCCAGGAAAAGTGTTGTTTTCATAATATGTCCCCTTCAGGTAAACATTCTCACATAAAAATATAATAAGATCCACAATGTATCTGTTACCCTTCAGGAGGTTCAATGAATTACACTGATAAAATAAAACCGTGTGTGTGTGTGTGTGTGTGTGTGTGTGTGTGTGTGTGTGTGTGTGTGTGTGTGTGTGTGTGTGTGCGACTGGATTCCTAGGAATGAAGCAATTCCTAGTAAATCAGAGAGGATGAATATAGCTGTTTCAGGGGAACTTTCCTACCTAAATGCCATCCATCTATTTTGTTTAAGTAAACATTCTCACATAAAAAAAACAATCCACAATGTTAACCTTCAGGAGGTTCAATGTAATACCACTTACTCTTCTATATTTTTATACATGTCAAATGTTTTGTTGATCTTGATTTTGTCGAATATGATGTTGAACTATTTGAGATGTTGTTCACAGTAAGGTCACCAGCTGTTTGACACTGATAAAACCATGTTTGTTAAAGCCGGAAGGCTCTTCTATGTCGTAGAAGAGCACAGTGACCAACCTCCTTCTCATGCATCTTCCCACACACAAACACACACACACACACACGCACACACACACACACACAAATGCATATGCACACACACACACACACACCTGCATATGCACTGACAAACATAAACACGCAGACACAAACGCATGCATATGCACACACACACACAGACACACACCTTTATATGAACACACAAACATAAACACACACACATACATAAACACACATGCACACACTAATGTGCTGATTATACTGATGAAGGTTTAGTTATGCCTGAACACACTCTATAAACACATACTCACACACATACTTACACACACACGCACCCACACAGACACAAACCAACACACATGGTAATGTGCTGATTATACTGACAAAGCCTAATTAAAACCTGACACACTCTTTAAACACAAACACACACACAAACCCCTTCAAGCATCTCCATATTGTTATTTTTAAAACCACCTTTTATCCTGTTAAGTGTTTCTCTGAATCATCATTTCTCCTCATGAGCCTTCTCCTAGTGACCTTCCCCCCAGTATTTATATCTGACCTGTGTGTTTGTTTGTGTGTGTGGTTGTGTGCAGGCGTCCTACCAGCCCTTCCTGGAGCAGGTGCTACAAGAGGTCTTCCACCCTGACCACCGGGACTGTCCCGACCTGGAGCACATGTCTGGAGGACTCACTGACCTACTGAAGACCGGCTTCAGCATGTTTATGAAGGTAACACACACACACACACACACACACGCATGCACACACACACACACACGCACACAGCCACACACACACACACACAGCCACACACACACACACACACAGCCACACACACACACACACACACACACACACACACACACATCCACTGATGTATACCCTCAGAAGCACACACACACAACACACACAACCTCTGGCTGACGCACACACAAACACTGATGTACACAGCCACACGCACACAAACACACACACACCAACATCAACTTCAACATGGTCATTAAAGTGGGACGGAAAGGCGGCCACACACACAGATGAACTGACAGGTAGACTTTGTTATTATTAAAGGCTACTATTTAGAGGTGTATTTATATAAAGTATATTTCTGACTCGTGGACTGGCTGGGCTAGTTAAACCATGCCCTCGGACATCTGGTGCTGGTTAGAGGGACCACGGTGGCCTTGCTCTGTCTGCGTAACCACGGCGACCTGCGTCTCCTCCAGTCACCACGGAGACGGACCGGCCCAGGCTGTAAATCTGTCCCTGAGGCCTGGGTACACCCTGCACACAGCAGCACACATCCCATAAAGATATATATATATAACCACCGCAACACACACACTCTCTGCGCCATAAAAGTCTGGCATCTGCACGCTGGACTAACTCAAAGCATTCCTCACCAGGGCTTGGTCAGCGTTCTGCTGGGGTGTGTGTGTGAGCGTTTTTGTAAACGTGTGCATTAGCAGTTTGTATCCGTTAGCATGTATACTTCTATGTGCGTGTGCTTTTGACTGTGTACGCATGTGTGTGTGTCTGTGTCTGTCTGTGTGTGTGAGAGAGAGAATGTGTGTGTGTGTGTGTGTGTGTGTGTGTGTGTGTGTGTGTGTGTGTGTGTGTGTGTGTGTGTGTGTGTGTGTGTGTGTGTGTGTGTGTGTGTGTGTGTGTGTGTGTTTGTGTGCGCACGTGCACAGTAATTGCAGCCCAGAGGCGAACAATGCATTTTTAGAACTGACCCTTTCAGGTCTGCAGTTGGCTTTCCGTACGGCCAATGTTCTCACATCCAACATGAACCACGTAATGGGAACACTACCCTGACCCCTACCACGCCAAACCCTTACCGAAACACCCCTCAGCCTAACCTATAGTTAACAATCCCAACGCCATATAACTCTACTTTACTGTCCTTGGCCCTGGTGCATCATGGGTAATAAGCACCAGAGAAGTGTCCGACGTCACGTCTCACACCCTGCTGCTGCACCTCCACTGCTCTGTGCCTTCACGTGCGCCAAGCACATGCACACACTCACACACAGCTACACCCATACACTCCGAAGCTCCGCTCAGAAGCTGACCTTTCCTTTGAGAACGTGTTGAGAGATGTCCACCTGCTAGACAGCAAATACAGACATTAAGATACACACAGAGCAAGTCACAGCTATATGCTAACGTGCGTGTGTGTGTGTGTGTGTGTGTGTGTGTGTGTGTGTGTGTGTGCGTGTGTGCGTGTGTGTGTGTGTGTGTGTGTGTGTGTGTGTGTGTGTGTGTGCGTGCGTGCGTGCGTGTGTGTGGAAGGAGGAATCCCCCACTCTTCTCACGTTCCTCACGTTCCTTCTCAAGGTTGCTTCCTTCATAGGGTCAGGGGGGTGTCATAAATACAGTGTATGGCAAGTAAAGCCCTTAGAGACTCTAACTGTGGTTAAGGGCCATACAATTACAATTGACTTGTCTTGACTTTCTCTTTTGTGTGTCTGTTAATGTGTGTGTGGTGCGTGTGCGTCTATGTATGTGTGTGTGTGTGTGTGTGTGTGTTTGTGTGAGTAGCATTGATCCAGCAGCACATGTTGAGTCCCGGCTGTGATGCACATGCAACCTCCTGAGGCTCACATGTTCTACCACCCTGTGTCTGTTACACCTCCATCCCACTCTCACACACACACACACTCTCGTCCCCTCCCCTTCCCCCCCCCCCCCCCCCCCCCCCCCCCCCCCCACGGCCCCACACCGATTGCTTGCTTAGCATTCGCAATCCAGAGAAATCAATCCTCTCCCCCCTCTCCCCCCTCTCCCCACCACAGCACCGCCTCCCCACAGACACACACACCTGCTGGCCAATAGGATGCGGCCGAAGATACACACAAGGCGTTAATTCATCCTCTGTGTGTGTGTGGGTGTGTGTATGTGTGTGTGTGTGTGTCTGTCATGTGTGCTGTGTGCTGCAGAGAATTCTTTCCAGCCATCCATCCTGAAATAACAAGAATGTATAAAACCTGAATTGTGTTGTTATTGCCTACGTCCTGGGTGATTGTGGATGCGCTGCATTGTGTTAGAAGGGATTGGAATTAATACCTGGGGATCGCAGACACCTGGCTCATATGGGAAAAATCTCTATGGCAACGAGTGTGTGTGTGTGTGTGTGTGTGTGTGTGTGTGTGTGTGTGTGTGTGTGTGTGTGTGTGTGTGTGTGTGTGTGTGTGTGTGTGTGTTGAAGGACTCACATTTCATCCCTTTTTTGTTGTTTTAAGCACAGGCAAGCCAAAAAGTTCTGGGTTTGGAACTCCAATTTCTGCAGTCTTCCTATTCCTACCTACCTGTATCTACCTCTACCTCTACCTGTATCTACCAGTACCTACCAGTGCCTACTTGCCCGTGTCGCCCTGTATCTACCTGTACCTACCTGTACTGAGCCCCCTTCCTTGTCTTAGTGACCTGTGTGTCTGTGTTCCAGGTGACCCGGCCTCACCCCAGCGACCACCCGCTGCTCCTCCTCTTCCTGGTGGGCGGAGTCACCCCATCAGAACTCAGGCTGGTCCGAGATGTGGCCGCCGCCCACAAACCAGGAAGCCAGGTTAGATCAGCGCCCAACACGTTGAGCGTGGGGAGCGTGGGGTTAGCCTCGTGTGTGAGTGTGTGTGTTAGCCTGGTGTTTTATTCTGTGTGCGCCTTCACGCGTTAGCCTGCATAATAGTCTGCGTGGTTAGCCTCCACGTGTTAGCCAGCCTGCTACACCCCGTGCTCTAGGCTGCGTGTCGACTTGCATGTGTCAGCCTCCTACGTCTGTTAGCCTAGCGGTCGGTTAGCCTAGCCTCACCTTCACAGAAAGCCACCTGACCTATATCCACCGGCAACACCCGGCTGCGCTGCCGTGGCAACCCAGCACCAGGGCCTAGCCCCCCGCATGCCCCCCCCCCCCCCCATGGCGGGGGATGCTCCTGCATGTGCCGGTGGAGCGTGTCTCCCTGAGCGTCTGCGGGTGCGTTGGACGGCGGCACATGCGGTGAACGGTCACATGTCAGCTAGTTGTTCCGTGTCGCAGGCATGTGGGGTGAGCATGAGAAGAGACAGGGGCAAGGCGGGGGCGGGGCAGGTCGTGCTGTGTGTGTGTGTGTGTGTGTGTGTGTGTGTGTGTGTGTGTGTGTGTGTGTGTTCTTTGAATGTGTGGTTACAAAAGCCGAGGGGGGAGGGAGGCAGGGAATGAAAGACAGGATCAAAGAAGGCCATCTGTAATCAGAAAAAGAGCAGAGGGGAGGCATGTGTTATTTCCTACACAAACACACACACACACACACACACACACACACACACACACACACACACACACACACACACACACACACACACACACACACACACAAACAGACACGTGCGTATGCTAGGCTCATCGCTTTGCGTCTTGTGGGGTCCGACTGGTGAATGTCACGTTGTGGGGACATTTCAATGGAACAGTGGTCCCCTTGAGTTATGTTTCTCTGTTCTGCTTGGTTGTCCAGCGGCTCTGCTTGGGGTCTCTGTCGTCTGGTGTACAGGCCAGACGGCCAGTTCTCCTCATGATTGTGTCTGTGTGCTGCAAGGCTGGCTTTGTTGTACACTGGCCTTGGAAGATAGGGGTGGGAATCTCTCGATGCAACGATTTTCTTTCTTCATCTGAGTTTTCTACTCAGTATGTTAATCACTTCCTACTTTTGTGATGATCATTAAAGATGTCAACAGATGAATTAACTTATCTAATATTTTATTAGAGAAAAAGCTTTTGTCACAAATATGACTTTCTATGAACAATGCAATAATCAATGCAGCTTGCATTACAAAACAATATGGAAGTATGTAAAAAAAAATATGGTTCAGTTTTCTTTTCTTTCTAATCTTTCTTCTCTATGTCGTTAAAGGAAAAGGCTGAATCGCAATCGTCTCAAGACAAATCCGATTGGCCAATAAACACTGAAGATAAAATAAATCATTTTAAAATTACTAAAATCATCCCTCTCTGGTGATGTGATCTGTAGTCGTTGTTAATGTTATGTGTTGTGTGTGCTCCGGGTTCGGGTTGTGGCCTGTGGTCACACATGGATTTTGCTGTGTGGTTATGTTATGGTCATGTGATCTGTGGTTATGTTATGGTCATGTTATGTTATGTGCTGTGCTGTGGGTTCTCCAGGTTCTCGTGGTATCCACCAGACTCCTGCGACCCACAGACGTAGCGGAGCTCCTCCTCACCACCCAAAGGCTGGCCCCCGACATCGGCGTCTGAGTGCCGCACGTGGCCACCCTCTCACAGGGACACGTGCACGCCCCGCCGCGCCTGCACGCCTCGCCTGGACGCAGCGCTGCGTGGGACGGATCGCCAGGCCCCGATCCAGCATTCCTACGTCTTCGTCACCTTCTATTCCGTTTCTATTTTTAATCCAAACCCAACCTGTAAAGCAAATCAATATTCATGTTTTGAAGATATAAATAAATACATTTAAACATGGACTCATATATTTGTGTGATTGCCGTTGTTTTTGTGTTTGACTGTGTGTGTACCAGAGTAGGATATTCACTTGTTGTGTTTGTTTTGTTTTGTTATGTTCACTGTTGAGTGCAGAATACTACAGAGTACCACACCTGGCTATTACGCTTTGTGTTAGCAAGTATGCTGGGATTAGTTCATGTAGGATTGTTAAATGTGCTAATGATGCATCTCTGCATGTGTGCTAGTTAGCAGCTAGTTAATTGCTGGTTAGAATCTAGCAGCGAGGCCGTGTGGAGAGGCAGGTGTGGCAATAAATCTGAGATTTAGCGAAAACAAACGAAACACCACACACACACCGTCACGTGAAGATGCGCCATTGGTCACAATATGTTCACCCAGTATCCAACCAGTTACAACCCCCCCCCCCCCACACACACACACACACACACACACACTCACCCATGCACTTTACACGTTTATACCACACAGACACACTCCATACACACCCAGGTACACTGACACATCTCCACACACTCTCACACGTGACACACACACACTGACATACACACAAACAAACATTCACACATGCAGCCCCACAAACACACTGCAGTGTGAATGCCGACACTTAATAAACACTCTTCTTCGGCCTCACACAACCAGCAAACGGTTGGGACTTGTGTTCATTGTCTCCTGTCACGGAATACTATACAAAGAGAGTGGTAGAGGGAGGCAGAAATAGAGAGAGAGGAAGATAAGTAGAGAGAGAGCTAGAAAGACAAATAGAGGATGAAAGAGAGAGGGACAAAAGAGGTAGAGAAAGAGGAAGAGAGTTGGCGGTAGATTGATTGAGAGAGAGAGGGGGGAAGCTAGCGAGCAGTAGAGAGAGAGAGAGGAACAGAGGTTGGCATAGAGGGAGGTAGAGAGTGAATAATAGAGAAAGGAATAGGGTCGGACGGCAACACACTGCTTGGATGTCCTGTTCTGTAGTATGTTTTAACTAAACACGGGTCTCTGGTGTATTTCACAAACTGTTCCCCCAACACAATAACAAAACAAGCAAGTTTTGAATTTGAGATGTATTCCAGAATGTTCACCTTGTGAAAAATAACAGCCTATGCAAAAACTACACTACACCTGAAAAATAACTTAATTAGATACCACTTCACACAAACAGTCAAGTCAGTACCGAGTAATATTTCTTTGGCCAATGCATTAATCGTGCAATTATTTGTCATATTGGAAAATGCCAGATTGGGCAAAACAAAGTTTAGATTAGCCTAGGATACAGTAATTGTATTTATTTTGGAGTATCGCCAGCAAAAAATCCCATGCAGCATTCTGATGTAAAACCACTATCACAAATCAATTAACTGTGTATGTTTGTGTTTGTGCGAATGCGGCAAGAACATGCATTAACTAATGAAATTCCCTCATGAGTTATTACTCACCTGTAGGCTTTATAAGAGGTAGCCATCAGTCTCCCATACAGTCTGTTTCTGGTTATGAGTGTGGGCCGTGGTTTAATGATTAATATAGGGTAATGGTTGGGCGGTCAAAGGGGGATATTGATGTATGGGATAGGCGGCCCAGTGTTTAGGTTGTGATTTTGGTTGATAAGGTGTGCTAGTGATCACCGAGTGTGAGGGGGAATAAGGATTAATGTTATCAATAGATGGGCAAGTGTTAGGGAGGCTTTTGTCGATTTTATAGAGATTAACTGGTGTGTAGGAGAAGTGAGCTGGTATTGGTCGAATCCGTTTATATTCCTTTTCTTTATGCTTATCGATCTAGATAGTGTTAGGGCTAGCTCCCGCTAATGCAACCCATAGTGTTAGCCTATCTCTTTAGGCCTAAGCCAGCTCCATAGTGCCAACCTTTATTTGTTGCCGACCTACCTCCATAGTGCTAAGCCATCCCCAAGGTTTCCCTTTGCGTTGATGCAACAGCTTTTCTCACACACACCCACAAACACTTCACACTTCGGCTGAGTCATCATGCTGGTTGTTGCAGATCTACGTTTTATCTTTGACTGCAAATTTTTTACTGCCGTCTCTCTTGGAAATGGCAGTTTTGTAAATGGTGAATCTACAGCAATTTCTCAGGCTGGTAATGATACTCAAAACATTTTTTGTGAAAACCAGAGACCTTTATCAAACGTAACAATTTTATTTTATCAAAACAGGAGAAAAATAAAGTACAATAAATAAGTGACTGAACTCCTAAAGTGCATGATAAAACAAATTCAAGAAACACAACATAATGCTTCTTTCTGTTTGTGTGAGGCAGAGTACATCCACTCTGCTCAGCATAACGATAAAGTTCAAACAGTCTAGAGCCAGCCCTTACTAGGCTCTTGTTTAACTCTGTCACAGCTTGGATAAATACTGAAGAAACCACAATGGCCTTCAGGGAAAAATACCCAGCATGCCCTTCACCGGGCCCGTTGCCAGGGCAGCAGCAGCAGCAGCAGCAGCCTGGCTGTTGATGAAGGCTTGAGCTATAGTTCTGGAGTCACCGTGTGTCTGTCTGCAGTTATCGATCTCAGGCTTGTCCTTCTCCTTGGTCTTCGTGGCTGATCGGGGATCTCAACCTTTCAACCCCCTCCACCAATCGGGTCAAACCGTTACACAATTCTGCACCCCCGATGATTGGCCCAAACTAGAGGTCGCGACAGTCTCTGGCACTGTCCGAGTAGTCTGGTACTCGACGCATCCCAGAAGCCTTGACGTGAAGCGAGAGGACCTTCAACTCAACTCCTCTGTTCTGTTCTGTTCTGTTCAATCTGTTCTTCGGTGGTTCTCTCCACTCCCCCTTCCCACAGCTCACACAGATGTAGCGGTGCGCACCTTGGCCGACAGCGCCTGCTTGAAGCGCCGCTTCAGGTCCTGCATGTTGGGCGACTTTGGCCGCGGGATGAGTGCCGAGCGCCTCTTCTCCGAGTTGGAGGTCGCCACGGCCAGGGCGGGGGCGGGGGCGGGCCGCTTGGCCAGCTCGCCGCAGAGCCGGTGGAAGGCGCCGTGCACCTGGCTGTAGTCCTCGCTGGCAGACAGCTCGTAGAAGCTGCAGCCCAACGCCGCCGCCAGCAGGGGGCCCTGCTCGGGGTCCACCTGGCGCAGGTGCACCAGGTCAGACTTGTTGGCCAGGAGGATGATGGGAGGCGGGGGGCCGTGTGGCTGGGCGCCGCCCGATTGCACCACCTGTTGGTGGAGGCCGGAGATCAGGTCGAAGCTGGCGCGATCCGCCACCGAATAGACCAGCACCACCGCGTCCGCCCATTGGACAGAGCGGGTCACGTGGTCGGGGAAGAGGAGGACCGCATTGTTGGTCATCTGAGGAGAACAAGAGGGCAGGAGATTTATTAGATCACCGTTTTATTGGCAGGTATTTGGACTCATGTCACCCGAGATGCTGAACAGTGAGGACAAGTTGGGCGAGTTGGGTTGGAAGTGGACTCAATGTTTTTTTGCGGTTAGGTAACTGGTGGCCTCTAATGGATGGAATGCTGTGGCTGGCTGGCGGAGGTTACAGCTGGGCGAGTTGCAGACAGAGTGAGGCAGAGGGAGAGCGAGAGAGAGTGGAGGATTGTCTGGGCTATCGTTTACTCTGTCTCAGACAACCATTAGTCTAAAGGGGAAATCAGCCTGCCAGACTCGGTAATGTACAGGGGAAGGAATGAGACATTGGAACTTCGCCCAAAACTAACAGTAAAAAGCTTCTCGGGGAGCAAAAAAACAAAACTCAAAACTCTAAACACTTTATTTTTCGAATAGTTAAATGCGTGACAAGTCTTTTAAAAACGGAAACGATTTAATATTTAGAATGGTTTAAATGTCTGCCCTTTTTTTGGGGATATTCGATTTAATGTTTTACAATTGTATCGTATACTCAGTCAAGTATCTGAGTGATTCGAAAAGCGCTTTACCATTAAAACACTATGATTACAGGCGGTTGTCACAAGCGTCCAATGAACCGGGTGGTGGGGATGGTTATGAGGGGGTTGTGATCAATCTGAGTGCGGGAGGAACGTACCTCGACGCCGGGTGTGTCCTGGACCTGCACGGCTACTTGCTCGCCGTCGACCTGCACCTCTCGTGAGTATAGGTTACCTGCAGAGAAGGAGCGAAGACACACGGTTAAAACCACGAATATGAAGACACGTTTGGCACAGCCAAAGATAAGCAAAAAAATAAATACACTTTTCCCGAAATACTAGTAATTTCATTTAAGTCTGTGGTCTTACCGGCATTTCTCTCGTAGTCTCCGATGAAACGTTTTGTTAGAAACCTCACCACAAGCGCTGTTAGGAGAAAAAAAAGATGAATGTTAGAACAGGCTATACATTTTTTTTCAATTTGCATCGGAATCATTTGTGTGATAAACCACGGAGAGAGCTGAGGAAACTGGATGATAGTCGTACCTGTTTTGCCAACCCCACTGCCACCGATCACAGCTATTTTGATGACCCGGTTGGAAGGGCACTCCGGAGTCGGGCATTCGGCGATGGTGATCATGTTCTGAATCAGACGCATTGTCACGGAGTCTTGAGATTTTATTCCGTCAAAAGAAATAAAGCAAAAATGAGCGTTTAAAAGATTTCAAAAGTCCAAACGTTGAAGCGAGAAAATGTCGTCTAGTTATTCCGCAGTTACTCCGAGCAGTGTTGAAGTAAAAGGAGAGCTAGAGTCTGTAGGATAAAGACTGATCGGGCTCTCTCAGCTGTTTGCGCTAACCGTCAGAGAGCTGCTACTTTTATACCTCTTCTGCAGCTCACGCATCTTATTGGCCCCCTGTTCCGCGCGCACGCCTAAAACGCTCGCTCCCGCGCAAGCATTCACAACGCTTCCAAGCACATGTCAGTCAGCGAATATATTCTGCAACACGTGGAAGCTCTGCTGAAATGTAAAATGATGCTAGAAGACATGGTTTATTTTCAGAGTAATTCATGCATACATTAATATAATAAGGGCCTACTATAAGAAGAGATTGTGTGTTCCTTCCCTTGAACGGTTAGTGTCAAATCAAGAAACACATTTACTAAAAATGGACAAAGAAAAATAAAACGACTAGATAAAATATTCGTATTTACTATATTTACAGATAGTAAATAATGAAAGAGAAGGCTACCAAAACAAACAAATTTGATCACATATTTCTGTTCCCATTGGATGTTATCCAGTCTAAACCCTTTTGGGGGCGGTGGATTATGTGTGCAGACCTTGGAAATTCCTAGGCATACATAGCAACAGTTATACAATATATTTAACACGTTTATACGTTTTGACTTACAAAATAAACATTATCCTCCATATGATGCAAGTCTACCTTTTTAAAATAAAGTCAATTAAATGCATTGACTTCAAGATAGCATAGCAAGCAGCACACATTTCACACAACTATTGTTTTCCAATGCAATGTTTAGACATTCAACCATGACATAACCTGGAATATATAGCTGAATAATCAGCTGCTGTGTGTGTGTGTGTGTGTGTGTGTGTGTGTGTGTGTGTGTGTGTGTGTGTGTGTGTGTGTGTGTGTGTGTGTGTGTGTGTGTGTGTGTGTGTGTGTGTGTGTGTGTGTGTGTGTGTTTGAGTGATGGGCTGTGGTGGCCTTTCACACAGGGCCAGGAGTGTTTGTGGCCCCTCCATGTGTCCGCGGGGGGCTGTCGGGACATGTCCCGGAGCTGTGAATGTTCCACACAGGGGGCTGTTAGCAGATGCTACTTAATACACACACACACACACACACACACACACACATGCGCACACACATTAGCGCCCTGACACGTGCACACACACAGACACACATGCAAACACACATATGCAAACACTCACACACACAAAGACATACATGCACACAAACATTCACCCACACAGTCACACGCGCACACACACACACACACACACACACACACACACACACACAAACACACACACACACGCGCACACGCAAACAGACACACTAACATGCACACACACACACACACACACACACACACCAACACACCTTGACACATTCACACACCTTCACACACTAATAACACATGCGCATATACACACACTTAGTTGATCTCTTACTAGCATGCAAAATTCAACACCTCTAGTTGTTACCATTCATGCTCAACACTCATCACCCCATCACACTAGAGAAGAACTCCATTCGACACAAAATGTCTTCACTCTCTGACAGAGCAGAGCTAAATGGCTCTTTCTTCTGTTCTCAAACACATCTGTCTTGCAAAAAAATATAAATCACTCCTGTTCACTCTGCTTCTCGCTCGCATCGTTGCTCTCCCTCTTCCTATCTCCTTTCCCCTTTTCACTTGCGTTCATTCTCCTGCTCTCCCGTCCATTGTCTTATTCTCTTCTCCTCTCCCCTTCCGCTCCTCTCTTCTCTTCTCCATTCCAACTCTCCTCTTCTTCTCCTATCCTTGTATCCTTTCCTCCCTCCTATCTCCTTCAGCCTTTCCTTCCCCTCATTCTCAAGCCATCTCTCTTATCTTCTCATTCTCCCCTCCTCCCTCACTCTCCTTCCCCTTCCCCTCTCCTCTCCCTCCTCTCCTCTCATCATTTCCCTCTCCTCCCTCTCCTCCCCCTTCCCCTCTCCTCTCCCTCCTCTCCTCTCATCATTTCCCTCTCCTCCCTCTCTCCTTCCCCCTCACCCCTGCCTTCCCACTCTCTCATTCCTCTCACTCACTCTCTTTCTCCTACCAAATATTGTTCCCTGCCCTACCCCTCCTCTCGCCTCCTTTCTCTCTCTCCTCCCCTCCTCCTCCTCTCCCTCCCACTCCCCCCTCTCTCTCCTATCCTATCCTCTCCCCTGCCCTCCCCATCTCTCTTCTCTCGCCTACTCCTCTCCCTCCCTCTCGTCTGTCATCCCAGCTCATGTCTACGAGGTATGCTGGGCTCTGTGTGTCTCATTGTGTCGTTTCTGTGTGTGTGTGTGTGTGTGTGTGTGTGTGTGTGTGTGGTGTGTGTGTGTGTGTGTGTGTGTGTGTGTGTGTGTGTGTGTGTGTGTGTGTGGTGTGTGTGTGTGTGTGTGTGTGGTGTGTGTGTGTGTGTGTGTGTGTGTGTGTGTGTGTGTGTGTGTGTGTGTGTGTGTGTGTGTATGTGCCTCCGTTTTTCCCAGTGTGTGTCTCAGTGTGTGTCCAGAAAAATGTGTATGTGTGTCAGTTTTTGTCTAAATTTGTAGGTTATTTGTGTCTGTCTCATTATGTCCCGGTGTGTGTCTCATTGTAGTTTCTCTATGTGTGAGTGTCAGTATGTCCCAGTGTGTGTCTCATTGTGTAGTTTTTCTCAGTATGTCCCAGTCCCAGTACGTGTTTCAGTGTGTATAGCCTCTGTGTGAGTCGGAGTGTGTGTCTCAGTTTGTAGATTCTCTGTGCGTCAGTATATCCGAGTGTGTGTCTCAGTGTGTAGTTTTTGTCTGTCTCAGTACGTCCCAATGTGTGGCTCTGCTTGCAGTCTCTGTCTGTCTCAGTACAGCCCAGTGTGTGTCTCTGTGGGTAGTCTCGCAGTGGGTCTATGATGATGTGGTTGTTGGCATTCTGATAACAGTGCTGATGACGGGCCGCTGGGCTGGTGTATGAAACAGGATTCAAGTAGAGAGGAAACTGCTGCTGCATCGTGTGTGAGCTTCCCCCCCCCCCACAGACACAAACACACACACACATTCACACACGTTGCACGTTGAAAAAATATGTGTGTGTGTGTGTGCGTGCATGTCCATTTGTCTGTGTGTGTGTTTTCAAATTCGTGCATTGCTTCGGTGTGTATGTTTGTGTGGGTTGCTTATGCGTCATCCCAACCAGTAAATCCACGGTACGCTGGAACTGTTGTCTGAATGAGTTTTGTTTACGCTACACTGTAAACTATTTCCCTCTCTCTAATCTCTAACCTCTCCATGATCTTGTGATCTTGTGATCATGTCATTCCAATCCCTCTCTCTCTCTCTCTCTTTCCCGCTTTCGCCTCCTTCTTCCGACTGAAGTCACATGCCCCCATGAGTGTCACTACGAGCGCCCACATCCACGCCTCAATCTTCTCATACCTAACACGTGCCGCCGTCGGGCAGGTGAGTACCAGGAGAGCTCCTAATTGGACGACACGTCTGAGGTGCTAAATGAACCCCTTTAGCGACCTATTAGCATAATGAAGGTTGTCCCTGTAGGCTTCCATGTGGAACTGAACACAATCCCCAGATCTAATAATGTGGAGCCCGTCCAGCGAACCTAGTGTTTTACAGGACAATAAAACAAACCATGAATACAAAGATTTCATTAGTGAGTGACCAACCATATGTAGCTGGTACATGTTTTTATGGTTCAGGACTTAAGGCCCTGACACACCGGGCCAACGGTCTGTGAGCGTCTATGGTCCTAGTTTCTGAGGTGTTCCAATTTTCACAAATTATCGCAGAGAAATAGATGCATTTTTGACATCGGTTTGTCAGGTCCTTTGTGACCGCCTTGTCTTTGCCTGAGGGCCCACTGAAGATAAATTAAAATACCTGACAGAATGAAGGCACATTATTATAAAAGCAGCTTACCACCAAAGCTCCAGTTTGGAGCGCATCCGCTTTCAATCCACTCCCACGTCAAGAACCACTTCCCCACCTCAGGCGAAGCATGGAGCCTGACGTTTTTGACACATTTAGTTTCAACTGATTTGGTTAAATGGCCTAGATGGTGAGCTCAGAGTGGGATTTAGATATGCCTCCGGGGTTAGGAGGAGGAAACAAACAGGTCCCCTTCACCCGGGAAGAAACATCCGAGGGCTGGCCGACAAAACAGAATAGAAGCTGGCTCAGGGGCTCAGAGTGTGGTTGGCACTGGGGTGCTAAGAGGTGGTAGGGGGTGGGGGAGAGAGGTGGGAGAGAGGGATGGGTCGGATAGAGAGAGAGGGGAGGGGCGAGCGAAAAGGGTTGTAAATTGTAGAGAGAGGGGTGAGTAAGTGTCAAGTTAATTGTAATTGCAGGGGGCGGGGGGGGGGGGGGGGGGGGGGGGGGGGGAGATGATGGAAAGGGTAACGGAAAAGGAAGTGGAGTTCCAGTCCAGAAAGGATGTCCTTGTTGACATGCAGGTGAAGATTTTTTTCCAGAGGCGGGCATTTTGACGCACCCTTACCGTCTTTTACAACGGTAAGGGTGAAACAAGATGGCTGAGGGGTCCAAGAGGTCCAAGGGGTCCAAGAACCTCCTGGTCATGAAGGGTCCAAGAGGCCACATCCACACTATAATTCTATATTCTATTCTATTCTATTCTCCAACTGTGCGAACCAAAGATAAAACAATGTCTTTATTCCAGCGGGATTATGAAGGATTTGGACTTTTTTAAAATCTTTTTAACAAAGCATTCCTAAAACGACAGTATGTATTTTTCCATGTGTTCGTTCTAGTAGCTTTCCACAGTTAGATGTTGTGGTTAGGAGAGCACATACCTGAATTTTTGTGTGTGTTTGTGTGTCAGTGTGTGTGTGTGTGTGTGTGTGTGAGTGAGTGTGAGTGTGTGTTTTATTTGATCAGATTGTGCTCTTATCTACACCTGCGTTTGCAGAGAGAGAGAGAGCAGTGGAAATGCTGTCAGCCCTTTAGCAAAAAAGGCCACACAACGCAAGCTAGAATGTTTTTTCATTTCTTATTGAAAAACATGCAATGTTTTTCAGCATTTGCATAGGCCCGCATGTCAACAGCGAGTGGATGGGGAAGGGTGAGGGAAGTGTTTGTGTGGGTGTGGGTGTGGGTGGGGCTGATGCTACTGTTTGGCCCCGTCGGTCTGCATGACAATAGCACACGCCTCCTCAGGAATGCCAGACAAGCTGTGTTTTTTCTACTAAGAAAATGAAGCTTCCATTGAGAAAGTGAATAATAAAAAAAAAGAGGAAGAAAATATTGATATGGTGGTTGTGATTCTTGTTTACGTTCCCCGGCTCTTGTTTACGTTCCCCGGCTGATCTCCAGCAACAGATTATACAACATGCCCCCCCCCCCCCCCCCCCCTCACCTGGGGGAGGCTTATAGACATGTGGCCTCTTGTTGATGCATGTGTATGGATGTGTCCAACTGCCTGTCTGTCTGACAGTCTGTCTTTCTGCCTGTAGACTGTCTACCTAGCTGTCTGTCTGACGCTCTGCCCATCTGTCTCTCAGTCTGACAGTCTCACAAGCTGTCTGTCTGTCTGTCTGTATGCAAGTCTATCTAAAGGTTGGTCTGCCATCTGTCTGTGAGTGTGAGGTTGGTAAATGCATGTGAGTGTTCAGTGTGTACATGTGTGCATTCACGTGAGGCTGTTTTGGGGGGGATGGGGGGGTTAGTGCACGGGACAGGGGCTTTGTTTGTTTGCACGTGAGTGCACGTGTTTTCACAACAGGTTGGTGAACGCGGGATTATCTTTTTTCAGAGGCACATTCTGCAGCTCATTTGATACAATTGTGAAACAGGTATGTAGATGCATTGCGCTCAGAGTTTACATTTACATGTCAAAGGTTCAACGCTGAAATGCATGTACATGTAAATACACCCAGTGTTAATTAGGGTCCACACACAAGTGTGTAAAACACTTGTGATTACAATGCCAATGAACTGGAACCAATTGACAACATTGAACATGATGTTCATAATATAATGGTGATTTTAGAAGTACACAACATAGCCTCATAACATGAGGAAGGATCATGATTGAAAAGCTGTTGGTTGGCTGGATACTGTGGTGCCTTGAGTTTTCTCAGACTCCAAGCCGAGAGGTCCTGGGTTTGATGGCCAATGACCACAACCTAGCTGTAGGCTTCCTTGAGCAAGATAACCCCTAACCCCTACGTGCTCCATAATGACCTGTATTTAAACTGTAGGTCCCTTTGGTTGAAAGCGTCTCCAAAATGATTGAATAGCACATAGTGAAAAGCCCACCGAACGACAGATTAGCATCAGGAGAGGGTTATGTTACCATGGTGTCCCCCCCTCCCAGGCCACGGGGAGTCTGGACACTTGACTCTGGGTCTGGGGTACATTTCCTGCTTGGGTCCGCGGCCGAGTTTGGTCATTCATCCACTCCCTGGGGCTCTGTGCGTCTAGCCAGTTAGACAGCCAGTCAGAGTAGAGCTGGCCCTGGATCATAGCAGACATCAGTGATGAGGACATGGAGAGTCCCTGGAGCCATCCGTTCATGCTTACAGATGTTTCAGTAAATAGGACATGAGTTGAGGGGGGTCTCTGAAGGGGGATAGTTTCCTTGTTGTTGGCAAATATATTAAGGATATGATTTCTGTTTCTGATGAAACACGTGCAATCCATCAACAGACTATACTAGATGTAGGGCATTTCCTTCACCTAGAATAGTAACAAGCTATTCCTCCTTTATGATAATTAATAATGAATTAATATATGATATATTAAAGAATGATAAGGGATGTACATGAATACATGTACATCCCTTATGTATGCTGGTCTCAGGCTAATCACACAACACTAAAACCACTACAGTCTTTGTATAAACAAACACTGAAAGTTCTGGACAAAAAACCAAGGCAATTCCATCACTGTGCAATTTTAAGAAAACACAATCTAGTGAGCTGGGAAAACATGATTAAGCACAAAAATGCATGTCTCTTTTACAAAATCATACATGGCATGGCCCCTCCTCCACTCAGAGAATTTGTAACTATTAGAACAAACCAACATCGGATCACAAGAGGAGTCATGAGAGGGGACTGCATTATTCCATTTAGGAAAAGTACCTTTAGTCAGTCAGCCTTCTCTGTTGCAGCCTCACGTGAATGGAATAACATCCCAACATGTATCAGAGACCTAAACACATATCGGTCATTTAGTTCTAATCTGAAACAGTGGCTGATTGATAATATGATCTGCCAGCACTAAACTTGACCCGCCTGCTCTTGCCTCCTTGTGTCAGCGTGTCTGTGAATTTGTCCTGCAACTTACTTTGTATGCTTGCTTGTTTATATGCTTTTTGTAGCTCGTTCTATGTCTCTCCTGTGCTGCTTCATGTACTATTGTCATGTCGACTTTTTGTTAGTTTGTTGTGCATGTACTGTCTGCTTTGGTGGGCTACTGCCTCGATGTCTAACACATATAGATGTCCTTTATAAGTCCTAGTCTACCTTTTCAATTTGTGTTTGTTTGATGCTGACTCTTGTTTGTCCTGCATGCTTCATGTATTTTAATGCTTGAACTACTGAATACTTGTATGTGGTTATAATTAATGTTTTATCTGTTGCTTTTCTATGTTCTTTTTTAAACTCTTTCTGTTATTTGCTTATTTGCTTTTTAGGGAGCCTATTGCTACATCTGGCCAGGGACTGCAGATGGAAACTAACCTTCTGGCTAAATCTGGCATATTTACAGAAATGTCTATTAATATGCACTGTCCCTGTCAAATAAACAAACAAATAAATAAATGTATATCATATTCAGACAAATGTCATTATCTTTACCTGTGACCTTCTCCTCATCCCTGACTTTATTAGTGTGTGTGTGTGTGTGTGTGTGTGTGTGTGTGTGTGTGTGTGTGTGTGTGTGTGTGTGTGTGTGTGTGTGTGTGTGTGTGTGTGTGTGTGTGTGCGTGTGTGTGTGTGTGCGTGTGTGTGTGTGTGTGTGTGTGTGTGTGTGTGTGTGACACACATACAGTCACACACACCAGGTTCCTCCTGATAACATTCAAACCAAACAACCAGCAAGCTATCAAAGGAGCTAGTGCTCATTTGTTAACACAGAGCCCCTGCTAACATAAACCATTGCCACCTCTTAGTTTGTCCAGCTCCCTGCAGACTAAAGGTTTACGTGAGGGCGGATGACAGACTGGTGCGCTTCAGTCACCACCTGTCAAGTCAATAATGGAGACCAGACACCTGCAAACACACACAAGACGGGATTAGAAACGCACGGCAGCACATATTCAGCTAAAAACGATAAGCAAATAAAAAAAGCTGAGAAACATAAAGAGGTGTTAACCGCGTGTCCTTCTGTCTGTCCGTCCCTCCATCACTCTATCTGCTATCGCAAGAGGTTCAGTAAACTCAGATACACAAAAATGATATATATATGATACGACGCAGGAGAGGTGGGCACAAGTGCAAAGTGTATACCGTAATCAAAATACAAGTCCTTAACCCATCTAGTATTTCGGTCAAGGTTAATGTCCACCAGATTATGTGATATTTGATTTTAGAACTTGTTATAATATATGCGGAAAACATGAACTAATGGAGAACATATTTGTGACATCTGTTAGTTTTGTCGAATTGTAGCAACAGCAGCGAGCACAGCTTTCCATGTAGAAAGTAGTGAAGTGAAAGCATGACATCATCCACTTATGGTTGCATTCAAACAAAGTCCTAGAAGCTCAAATGAAGGCTACTAGCATATAAATGTACAAGACTTGAGTTACACGTTTCCACCCACTATGCGTGTGGGACCTCCCCGTGCGGAATCCACTTCATAAACCTTTGAATCAACACAGACCCCACAGTCTCTCATCCCACACGTGTATTCATTTTATGTCCCATTTTGGCCTGATGAGAGACTGCAGTTTCCTCATCAAGCCTCCGATGAATCCAACGCCATTATGGCTGCCGGGAACAGAAGTTATGAAACACATAAACATGCCCACCCCTTTGGAGTGTTTAGAAAAACATCATGATACATTATCCTGCTGTTCTTGGAATTTCTCTATCAACTTGTTCTGGCACTGTAGTAAAGTAATATCTATTACTCATTTCCAAAAAAAAACAAGCAGATAAAGGCTTTCAGTAATTGAGTTATTTTTATATATGTTTGATATATCATAAAATATGTATCATCAGATACCTATATATCTACACCATATCTATCTTTATATAAATGTAATGAATAAAATCACATCATATATCTTATACATATTTATATTGAGGTATAGCATTAAAGTAGGCCTACTCTAATTCAAAGGAAACTTTATGTGAAGATATGTCACAACTTCTCTTGACAAGTGAGGACCTGGTTGTATCAGCTATTCCATCATACAGAGAAAACGACAATAGAGGTCTCAGTGTGTCCGCCCAGCAGACTCATGAAGTTGAGCACTAGCATGGCCCCATTCACCTTGCGGCCGTCTTGGTTCTGAAGGCTATCTGTACCCAGCCCGCCATTCGAAACAAGATGGCCGCTAGGTGAATGAGACACTATGAGGTCCATACAAGGGGTTTTCTTCTCCTGGGAGAGAAGTTACAGAAGTTCTGTGATGACTCAGGCTGCTTCCCGTCTGTTCTACGTAGGCTATTGTCTACGAACAAATACTCTTCCACCTCCATTCCTGAAAATATGCGAGTGATTTAGTAAAAGGTGTCTTTGTTGATGCTTAAGGTCACATAACAGATTTCCCATCACTTTACTGATATATCCTGTGTGTGTTGGCCTGTGTGTGTATGTACGTATGCAGATATGCGTGCGGAAAATGCTGTTTGTGTGTGTTTGTTTGCATACGACTCTGTGTGTGGTTGTGTGCATGCATGCGTATGTTTATTCACGTGTGTGTGTGTGTGTGTGTGTGTGTGTGTGTGTGTGTGTGTGTGTGTGTGTGTGTGTGTGTGTGTGTGTGTGTTTGTGTGTGTGTGTGTGTGTGTGTGTGTGTGTGTGTGTGTGTGTGTGTGTGTGTGTGTGTGTGTGTGTGTGTGTGTGTGTGTGTGTGTGTGTGATAGTGTCAACGCTCAAATTATGTCAAATTATGAGGTCTGATTATCCTGGTCATGAAGAACCTCCAAAGACAACGTGAGACTAGTACAGGCACACCTTGTACCTCCAGAGCTGGCATCAAGGGCCAGAGATGTGCTTGTTGATTGAAGTGTCACATACTCTATGTTTCGGTGTTCTGGTTCCCTGCTAGTTCTCTAAAGAGACTGCTGTGACCTGCCATCCAATTGGCAGCACATTGTGCATGTGTTGACACACTCACAGTCTGACGGGAATGGGGTTTGAAGCCTTCAGTTTTTTTCAGTTTTTTTTTTCTTTCTTAGGTATCCATCTCTTGTTATTTTTCTGTATTTATCACCTCATTATTTCCCATCATCATTTCCGTAATCTTGTGCTTTTTCGGCCTTGATATTCAATTCCGTTTTATTACCTCAACCGGCATATGTCATCCTATCGGCTGCTGTTTTCTAAATGAAAACACAACCCGTATCCTGCTTGCTTATGAACCTTGACCATATAGTGTAAAGAATCACCACAAAAAGTCACCTTATTGCCACACTTTGCATCTAACATGTCTATGTATATATGTTGTACAAGATTGTTTGAGATATTCCCCAGAGATCTACGATCATAAAAAAAAGAAATCTTCGAAGCTTCTTTATCAGCTCTCTCTCTCTCTCTCTCTCTCTCTCTCTCTCTCTCTCTCTCTCTCTCTCTCTCTCTCTCTCTCTCTCTCTCTCTCTCCCTAAGACATGGCAGGGTGAGTCGAGGGTATGGAAAGTGGGTCAGGCAGCAGATCCCTGTACTGGGTGTGTTCCCCCTTGCTCTGCAGCTCTTGTCCAAAGAGTCCCACTGTGTTGTCCAGAATCAGAACACCCCCAGTATATCTGCCTCCGGTTCTCCTAGCAACAACCCATCACATCTGGGCTGCTCCAAATATAGAATGGCCTCTCAGGAATTTAAATGGGTAGGGAAACAATATATTTTTAACCTCACCTAAGATGGTCCATGCTTCAAAGTGTTGGTCTCCCCCTGTCTAAACAACTTCAAGTGGAAGAAACTTTTCAACTGAAGTAGCACAAGTTACACACATTTTTGGGTTGTGTTTTGGGGTTTTGAAACAGGTAAACAGGATGACACAATAGTTTTTATAGGAAACGTAGGCCAGTGTTACCTACCCTTTGTAAAAACATGTCATCATTCTATATGCGTGCGATTCTCACTCAAACATTAATATGCATACATGCTTTCATACAGGTGCATATGTAATGCATACACGCACACAGGCTTTCCCTATGCCACAACTTAAAGTATTCACAAACACAACATGGCAAATGAGCACACGCAAACGCACACACTTACACAATGTTACCGCGCTGACTCACATGCACTTAATCCACTTATGCATTTGACTCCTCGACTGAAACACTGAACTATGTGCACTCAATTCTTTCTCTCTCTGTCTCTTTGCCTCTTTGTCTCTCTGTCTATGTCTCTCTCTCTCTCTCTCTCTCTCTCTCTCTCTCTCTCTCTCTCTCTCTCTCTCTCTCTCTCTCTCTCTCTCTCTCTCTCTCTCCCTCTCTGTCTATGGCTCTCTCTCTCTCTCTCTCTCTCTCTCTCTCTCTCTCTCTCTCTCTCTCTCTCTCTCTCTCTCTCTCTCTCTCTCTCTCTCTCTCTCTCCCTTTCTATTCCTCCCTGTGTAATGAACACACTGTTGCTATTGTTCCTCTATTGCCTTGGGGATGCCAAAAGGTAACCCTGTGAGTGAGTGAGTGAATGAATGAGAGGGGTTGTGTGGCAGCCCAGGTGCATTGTGGGAGGTGGTGGCATGTGGAAAGCTAAGTTGCTAGGACGTATCTCCATGTATCCGGCTGGAATACAGTTACAGTCTGGGGTCAAAGGTCATCTCTAGCTATCCTCAGATCTGCTAGAGGTCTATGCAACTCTTCGAGTCAGTAACAGTGAAGAGGGATGGACGATAATAAACGTATCAATGTGATACTGAGGTTATAATAATACGAATATGTTATGCAATGTGTCAACTGACATGATGAACTCATGTATCATGTCATTTGAGCACAGAGGCCATTACAAATACAAGGGTTACTTTGTGATTCTCGAGGCACCCTTTAGAATACGTGAGCCCATTATCCAGTAAGTATTTGCATTTATTGAATATTGTTGGTCACGAGAAACGAGATGAACTCATTTCCAGATATAAAGCACTTTATGTCAATGTCATGCATGACTGTATGAGATTAGTGTGCATATATATATGTGTGTGTGTGTGTGTGTGTGTGTGTGTGTGTGTGTGTGTGTGTGTGTGTGTGTGTGTGTGTGTGTGTGTGTGTGTGTGTGTGTGTGTGTGTGTGTGTGTGTGTGTGTGAGTCTATTCAAAACCAAACTCACCACCCCACCACACCGGACCAGACCAGACCAGCAATGAAGAACTGCTCTACTGTCCTCTAACTCTTAAGTTGGTTTTGAAATGTTTTGTTACCACACCAACATCAGTTGCCATCCACCAATCATACATGTTTATGGATAATCTCTGGCACAAATGAATGAGAAGCCATTAACAAATTCCTGGCTAATAATGCCAGGGAACATACCAGAGCTCCAGTCACCAACAATGACAGTTTGCCAAATGGCACTCCAACACGACGCCATTGTTCCTCCAACACTTTTCTCTAGCCTCTTCCCGTCGCGTTTGAAGTCTGCCATTCCTTCTCATTTGTTATTTTCCTATCGCTTTGTTCGAATGCTAATGCTAATCAGATAATTACCGAGTAGGGGGAGTTGGGTTGTTGTTGTTCCTGAAAACACAAACAAGAGGAGTAGAAGAAGAAGAGGGACCTGGGGGCCCAAGCTTATCTCCCCTCCTTATTCGTTATCCTCAGCTAATTGATGTTCAGGGCGCTGGCTAACCACACACCCTCTCTCTTATACACACACACACACACACACACACACACACACACACACACACACACACACACACACACACACACACACACACACACACACACACACACACACACACACAGACTCAAACACACACTCTCTCAAGTTCTTTATTGTGTCTTCAAAGCAGGGCTCTGATAAAGTCAGGGGCCCCTGAGGCTCCTGGTCATTGTGAAGACTACAGGGGTCCCAATCATCACGCAAGTAGTGCACTTAATATTGAGATAAATTACTTAAGTTATTTTAAGTGGCTTGATATTGGTGCTCCACTTCTTAAACAACATAAGCTCTTCTGTTTACAGTTGAATACTACCGACGAAAGGAGACAAGCTTCAAGCCAAATAACAGTGGATCGTGTTACCAACAAATTTAGACAAAAAAAAATTATAAATAGGTTATTTACTTATAAATAGCCTCATTTTTGTGATTTTTTTATTATTTAGAAAAGTTTAACAAGTTGTACTTTTCCTAATATATGTGTTTGGAAAGTAAAGATCGATAAAAATGGGCCACCATGCACACTTCTATACCTCCTCTAAGTCTCTGTGGCATGTAGGAAGTGGTCACCTTTTTAATATTCTTCACTGTTGACCATAATCACAGCTTGTGGCTACCTGTGTCTTTGAAGGCACTGTTTGGGACACATTGCTGATGAATAGGCTGCTCAACCACACTGTTTAGCCAACTTTGCAACTTTCTTTGATCATTGTGTGCTATCTGAGCTAAATATTAACCTCTGAAACCCCAGCCCCAATTGATTGATATATTTTTCATTGATTATAGATGTATTAGTAATTTAGTTAGTTTCCAATCAGGCTAGCATGCTTATTTTATTATTGATTATAAATTCCAAATTTTTAAATTTAAAGGAGACATTCTATGGTGTTTTCCCAACAAGTAAACATAGTATTTGAGTTCCAGAAAACGTGTTTATGAAGCTGTTTGCTAGAAATAGCTTTTAGAAAAAAAAAATCTATTCCCCTCTGTTTCAGTCCCTTCAGAATGCGCTGTTTCTGGTGTCTGTAGCTTTAATGCAAATTAGCTGCTGCTTATTGACCAATGAGCTGTCAGTCAGACTGAACCACAGCATGGAGGAGAAGGGATTGTTGCTGTTTGCGGACTCCTAGAGCTCTATAATATATATTATAATATATTATATATGGGTATTTAAATAATATTATATCTAATATCACGGCCAAAGACAATGTGCGTCTCGATTGATATTATGAATCATAAAGACTGCGTCTGACGTCTCTGGTACTTCCACAACAAGTAAAGACTCGTAGTGGGCGATATTTCATGCATGGTTGAGAAGAATTGGGGGAGAAGAATTGGGGCAAAGGAACTTTGGCCTTGACTCTCTGAAGTCAATGAACTGCGACATGGAGGAGAAAGGGATTGTACTCCGGGAGCTGAGCTGCCGGACTGCCACCTAGCTCCCCGCGCCGGAGCTGCCGGACTGCCGGACTGCCGCCGAAGCCTCGGGCGCCGTCGAAGCCGTCCGGCTGTGGCCGAAGCTTCGGCGGCAGTCCGGCAGTCTGGCAGTCCGGCAGCTCCGGCGGTGTACTCCGGGAGCTGAACTGCCGCCAAAGCTTTCTGGCTGCTCGGGCGGGTGTCCTCCGGGAACTGAAAAGTCCGGCGAGGGTAGCTCTGCGGCAGTCCGGCAGCTCAGCTCCAGGAGTAGGCCCTACATCCCTTTCTCCTCCATGTCCCCTCCTCGGGATTGCCGCCGAAGATTCGGCGGCAATCCGGCGGCTCCGGCGAGGGGAGCTCGGCGGCAGTCCGGCAGAAAAAGGGATTGTACTCCCGGAGCTGAGCTGCCACGAGGTCCCCCCGCCGGAGCTGCTCGTCCACTGGTCCACAAAATCTTAGCTATGCTCTGATTGGAGGGGAGTAGGGAAGTGGGAGGTAATATTCAACTGTGCCCCCGCCCCTTCCTACGTAGGAGGGGGCGCCGAAATTGACTTGCTTGTTTGTGGTAGGAGGGGTACTTTCAGAAATGCATATTTCACTCATAAAGTGATGTACAGACGTTTTCAAAGTTTGTATGCGCGTGGGAGCACCAGAAACCCAAAACAACACCCCAAATCCCAGGAAAAGTGTTGTTTTCATAATATGTCCCCTTTAAAAACACAAAAGAATATTTATTTGGGAATGTTCATAATCATGCCAATTAATTAATTACGTAGAAAAATGAGTCAAAATATTTGGATAAGATAAACAGATAAGATGTATAATCCTACAAAGCAACATCCAGTGATGAGCGCAGCTCAGCGTACTGTCCCTTTAACCATGGCCCTCCAATGTCAAACTACATATCCCAGAAACTCCGGTCGTTATCATCCGAGTGGTCTGTATGGCTTTTACCCTCCGTCAATCGCACAGTTGAGGGTGTCGACCAATCAGCTCCGTTCTCTCTGGATTTAGTGGGCGGTATACTTTACCTCCAAGCGTAGCCTAGTGCAACCCTCTGCTGTATCAACCTGCTGCAACTTCGTGCGTCCCTGACCCATTGATGCACTAATGTTTTGCCAGTTGCAAAATACGATGAACGCCCGCTAAAATTAAGACGAGTCGTTGTTAGACTCTAGTTTCTTTTTTAATTGTAGGCTTTTCTGCAACACGCTGTGCTGCGTCTCGCTGAATGCTTGGTTGTGGTCTTGGCCTCCGGTCGCGGCTGCGAATTAACTTCCATCTCTCTGCACCGCCTGCACTGTCATAATGTTTCTTTTATAAAGATGACTGTGTGGGTGACACTATAAACTAAATGACTGTCAGAAATATCGCCTCCATTTGTAATATGGTAAGTATCTGGCTGATAGCCGTTTTTACTATTGATTGCCTGCATCTTTCCTCCTCTTCGATACTAGTGATGATGATGTGGTGACACGGTTGACTTGGCTCTCTGCACCCGGCCTGTCCCGGAAGAATGCAAAATGAACAGGGTATACTTTTGGATTTTCTATCTATGTTCAGAGCAGTGGGACCCCTTGTGTTCGAGGCATGAGTGTTGCAGGGTCACTCCTGCATCGGAAACGTTATGCTATTCCATAGTATGATTTACACTGGATGTCTGCGGAGGATACAAATCGCTGCTTTTGACAGATTGGTTGTGATTACGTGACCCCTGGTGCCGCTCTGACCCAGACAGTATCTCTGTTAAACTGAGCAGGACCAGGGATGGAATGTGTTGGCATTTTAAGTGGACAATACCAGTCATTTTCCAGATGAGGCTGCCTGCTAGACGAGACGCATTATACGGCAATACAAATGTCATTGGTAGTCCTAATTATCAAACTCTGTTTGATAAAAAAATTGCAACGTCTTTGTTGTAACCATGGTTACAACACATGGCAGGCTCTTGTTGTTGTTGAACCACACGTCATGAGAAGGTCTTTCAGTGACGAGTAAGTCTGGTGGCCTGGTGGAGGAAAAGTACTAGGTTTGAATCACAATGTTTTCTACCTACATATCCGTCTCTATCCTTCCTGCTCCTTCCTGACTTGTCTATGAATTCATTGTAACTCTGGATATTGGATAAAGGTATCTGTTAAAGGATAACTTCTGATCTGTCTACCTGGACACGATTTTCCATCATTTTGGGTCTAAAAGTCAAATGCAGACAACAATAGTTGAAATCGGTTGTGTATTGACAGGTAGAGCTTCAGCCATTGCAGTCCATTCCCGGCTGCAATGTGACCCTCGTTCAAGTCTCGTTCAAGAAGAACTCTCACTCTTAAATATTGAGCTCTGTAGAGTTGAGGTTTTGCAGGAAATGTCCCTGTTGTCAGACACTGATAACAATCTAAGCATGTCAGTGGCAAACACAAGCACTTTTAGAGGTGGTACATTGACAGGGCACGATGCCCCAATCATGAGAGGGTTGCAATGGCACAAGCGCTTGTACTCGCGGAAAATGATGTCCAATTTAATATCCCAAAGTTATCCTTCAAAATGACTTGTAACACGCAGACCATAATCCTGTAAACAGGGAAACCAAAACATGTGTGGACAGTCGGTAGATTAAATTCCACTAATTAATGGGATTTCTGGCCTATTACAGAGCTTTAAATGAATCAAATCCCTAAAGCGAAAGATATAATTGTTATTTCAAGTTAAACTATTATATCATACATCTGGTAACATTGTTATTAAAATAGATATTGCACATGCTTACATAACTGATTACAATATGTTACACTTTGCCCCGACACATTTGTCCCTTGTGAAGCATCAAAGACAAGCAAAGACCAAAGTGCCATTAGCCAATAGTCCATTTAAGTTGGTTTGGCATTTTTTGTGAATATTCTTTTGTGATTTAATTAACTGACAGACCATAAAAGACGAGCCCACCGTTGCTACGCGAGATGTTTCTCTTCAGTCTCACGGACAATCATGTCTTTAGTCAATTGCTGAAATTGGTCAGAATTTGATTTGAGCATGGCTGACCTAGATTCTAGTTTGTGATGCTTCTTAGAACCGTTTTTTTGGTTTTGAGTTGAATGTACAATTGGCTGCATTCACAAAAGATCTTGCATCTAATTAAGTGATTTAGCAAATTGGCTAAACAATAAATTTAGCCCTCCAGTCGATACAACTAAGGATTAACACATTGGTTATGTGTAGGTTTTATAATCTAAGGATGGTCAAGTTTACTGTATTTTGGTTTAGACATGAGTTTATTTGACAGTTAACAGTTAGATGTATGCTATTTTAAAGGCAGTTTTGTTATTAGGAACAGCTGTTTTATCCTTGGTCCTCTGTTTCCTGTTTCCTCTCAGGGCACCAATGCCTCTGCTCTGGAGAAAGACATCGGCCCTGAGCAGTTCCCAGTCAACGAACACTACTTCGGATTGGTCAATGTAACTCTCAGGCTAACCCAATTGGTTACCATTTTAGTTCTTCCTCCATAATAGCTAACAAGTTTAAACTGTACTGATCATATGCACATGAGAGAACAACGAATAGAAGTCATTCTTGGAAATTAAATCATTGAGTTCCTTCCATGCCTCCTCAACTGTGCAACACAACAAATGACAATACAATATACAGATTAACGTTAAGGCTGCATTTAGCAATATTGGCGAGAGTTTTGATTAGATTGTATTTTGACTGGGTCTCATGCTTCTAAAGCATTTAGATATATAACAATGATCTATAACTATAAAATATGCTGGAGAACCATGAGACTAAATTAAAGCACTATTACATCGAGACAAAGTGGGGCAGCAATATTGCTGATTGCAGCTTTAACAAAAAAGTTATAAATTAATAATTATATGAATAGATCAAACAGGTGTCACTAACGCTCACTCCTTCTCCTTGTTCTGTCCCACTCTGCCGTAAACGCTCACTCCTCCTTGTTCTGTCCCACTCTTTCAGTTTGGGAACACATGCTACTGCAACTCTGTGCTGCAGGCCTTGTATTCGTGCCGGCCGTTCCGGGAGAACGTCCTGGCGTACAAGGCCCAGCAGAAGAAAAGGGAGAACCTGCTCACCTGCCTGGCCGACCTTTTCCACAGCATCGCCACCCAGAAGAAGAAGGTCGGGGTCATACCCCCCAAGAAGTTCATCTCACGCCTCCGCAAGGAGAACGGTGAGGAGCACATCACTCCTTGTTTGACCTCCTTTATAGCTGCTGTTGGCTGGTGTGTGTATGATTTGGGCCAGTTTTGTTTTTTTAAATGGTGGGTCGTGACTCGTGACCAGTGTTGGAACTAGGGCTGGGCGATATGGGCCAAAATGAATATCTCGATATTTTTTTACTATATCTCGATACACGATATATATCTCGATACATTTTGAATCTCCTCTAGAGCACATCATAAATGCTCGATTCAACCATGTCTGGCATAATGTTACGTCAGTAATAATTCTAGTATTCCTGAAATATAAGTCTGCAGATTACATGAAACAACACATTGTTTAAACTCATTAGTGCTTTGTATTGGAACAATTTAGAACTTGCACATAAGAAAAGGAAAATCACAGCAAGTTAGATTTACCAACACAGCATTTATTCAAACCGTTAATTATTTATTAACTGTTTGCATAATAATTATTATATATACACTGCCAGACGACGGATCCAATGCTATTCTTTTTCAAAACCAAATCCTCCGTTTCCATCCTTTTTTCTCTCTCTCGTTGTTCTCACTCACCGGTCGGAGGTACACACACCTACAGCAGCGCGCCGTCCAGACTACGTCACACACGTAGACACGCGCGTCCATGAGAATCTCGCGGACTCGCAACGGGGGGAGTGAGTGTGTTTGTGCCATTGCATGTCTTTACCTTTTGTGGAAGAGGGAGAGACGTCGGAGGCGCACAGAGCTTTTGGGCGTGATATTATACAATTATATTATATTATATACTATTATTTAGAGAGCTCCGGGAGTCGCAAACGGCAACAATCACTTTCTCCTCCATGCTGCAGTTCACCCCGGACTGCACTGCACTGAGTTTGACGGTTGAACGCTGATTGGCTGTTTACGTTACACATGTCACTCAGTGACCACGCTGTTGAATGCTGATTGGCTGTCATCACGAGAAATTTAAATACATTTCAACTTTGTCGCGCCACAAATCCTCGTGAACGCGCTCGCCTGTGCACAGCGAAAGTGTGGCGCGACAAATCAAAACTTGTTGCCGGTTTTCCCTCGCAAAGAATTCGCCCGATACGCGTCTACGTTCACCTTATATGGGATTTTGTCGCCCCGTCGCGTTTGGTGTGAACGCACAATGAGTATGCCGGCGGCGGCAAAAAGAAACAGATTACGTGCCAATTTGTATTCGATGTTCGCGACAGGGGCATTTTATACATCCCCTGGAGAACATCTCGCGATACATCGCATATATTCGATATATCGCCCAGCCCTAGTTGGAACATTACTTTTAAATGTAAATGTAAATCCTTGATTTCACCAATCTTCAATGAAACTGAATCAAATAATGGAACGTCATTTCGGGACATCCATTTTCTAGGATTTTAAAAAGCACTCTCCATTTAACAAAGTGATGTGGCTATTTCTCAAGTTTGTGTTGCTACTTTGGAGAATGGGACGACTCGCCGGTCTTGCCGCCTTTCAAACAGCCGGCTTGGGTTTGTGTGTGGGAGTTCTTGTATAGTGAGAGTAATGCTATACAGGTGTATTGTAAACCATAGAGGTATATCGACGCTTTCAAAGTTCAAGAAAAGCTTTAGCTAAGCACATAACAATCCTGTTAATTTCATAATAACAATAAGAAGCTTTTCAAGTTAATTGATGAATGCGGCAGATATGTGAGTTACACCGGAACTTGTGTACCTACTCGATATACTAAAGGGTTTGTTGGGCTCTTCTGAATTATGCGAGCCATGCCCTACATTTCCGGCCGGTTTTCAGAAGGCTGTGAAGCCCATCCGGCATTTGGCACACTGACATGGTGTTGGTTCATGCAGTTCAACTAGATTTTAATTGGATTCCTTCCATCCTGTTTTAAAGCGGTACTTTCTATAGTAAATGTGACGCCGTCGGTGTGAATGTGATGTGAAAGGTGTGGTGGGGGCTGGGTGGTGTGTGTGTGTGTGTGTGTGTGTGCGTGTGCGTGCGTGCGTGGGGGGGGGGGGGGGGGGGGGTGGTGGTAGCTAAGGCAACCTTGAGTTTAGCAGATTCTTCCAAAGTGAGTTTATGTGAATGAACAATGCCATGTCTGTATCGACTCTAGTCTCGCACTCTCGCTCTGGCTCTCACCTCTCTTTTTTTGTCTCTTCCCCATGTGTCTCTCCATCCTTATTATTCTCTTCTTTGTTCTCTTTCATGTCTATCTCTCCAACACTATCACACAAACTCTCCTTCTCAAATCTCTTTTTTAAAAACACTACAGAATAATCAACCTGCTTTTGCGCCTGATTTCCCCATTCCCATTTTGGTCAGGAAAACCCAGATTTGTCGATGGTTTTGCTATTGCCCCATTATCCTTTGGTGTGGGGGTATGTTAACAGTGTTTTTTACCGATACGGTAACCGATTTGAAGTCGCAAATATTAAACGGTTAATAAACGTCAGTATTTACAATCCGAGAAGGACGACAGCCAAGGACACAGGCAAGTGATTGTCATGTGGGTGCTTGTCATGTGGGAATGACGATAGCCAATTAAGTAAAGTAATCCTAGCAAAAGCCTTGGCGCCACCTCCAATACACATTGCAATGTGTACGTTTTTTTCGAGTTTTCTGGTGTGGAAAACACTGTATCCACACACTGAACGGCAAAACAGTTAAATGTATCTTAATCTATTGTTAGGTGGGTGGTGGCTCATGTTTTCTACTTTTGAAAAACCGTCTAGTGTATTCTCAGCGTCAAGCTGTCCTTTCTATTGTTAATGTGACGCTGTCGAAAACATACGCCTTTCAAAGAATTAATCAAGGACTATATCTATAAAATAATGTTCGGCATTCGCTTTCCTCTGCGCCATTCCTCCTGTTCGATTAAATTTGCTCTGTCTCCCCCTGCAGACCTGTTTGATAACTACATGCAACAGGACGCACACGAGTTCCTCAACTACCTGCTGAACACGGTGGCTGACATCCTGCAGGACGAGAAGAAGCAGGAGAAACAAAACGGACGCCTGAAAAACAACGGAACACCCGTCGCCACGGAGACCGAGCCTGAGAACAAGACGGAGCCGACATGGGTGCACGACATCTTCCAAGGAACGTTGACCAATGAGACACGCTGCCTGAACTGTGAGACTGTGAGTGTCGGTCTCCTCTCTTCTCCTCTTTCCTGTTCTTTCATTTCATCGTCCCCTCATATTTCATCCTCTTTCCGTTCATCGCCCTTCTTCTAATCTCCTCTTTCTTCTAATTTTCTTTCCTTGCATCTCAGACGCTTTCCTTCTCATTCTTGTCATCCTTATCCTCCTGTTCCTTTAGATCCCTCTTGCTGCTTCTCCTTCATCGTCCCTCTCTCCTCACCTCCCCTCTCCTAAATCAGTCCTCATGTGGTCCAAGAAAGACCTGTCTTACTGATCTCATATCTCTCTGTCTACAGGTTAGCAGCAAAGATGAGGACTTTTTGGATCTTTCTGTGGATGTGGAGCAGAATACGTCAATAACCCACTGTCTCAGGTAATTTACTCACCTGTTTGGGGTAGACACCTCACTTCTCTCAGGTAGACACCTCACCAGTCTCAGGTAGACCCTCACCTGTCTCAGCTAGAACCTAACCTGTCTCAGGTAGACTCTTCACCAGTCTCAGCTAGACCCTCACCTGTCTCAGGTAGACACTTCACCTGTCTCAGGTAGACACTTCATCTGTGTCAATTAAACATCTCACCTGTCTCAGGTTAACGCCTCACCTTTCTGAGGTAGACCCCTCATCTGTGTCATTTAAACACCTCACCTGTCTCAGTTAAACGCCCACCGTTCTGAGGTAGACCCCCACTTTTCTCAGTGGATGTCATTGTGATTTGATTGGCGTGATTTGATTGGCGTGACTGACCAAGCCTCCTGTGGTTCTCTCCTGCAGGGACTTCAGTAACACGGAGACCCTGTGCAGTGAGTACAAGTACTACTGTGAGACATGCTGCAGCAAACAGGAAGCCCAGAAACGGTCAGTTACAAACATGTCATGAAAAGAATTACCAGAAAAAGATAATTTTGGTCAGCAACCTTGTTTTGCTAACAATGAACTTCTATCAAATAAATGAGGCTTACATTAAGAGTTTTTTCGACATTCTTCTAATTGTGATGTAGAAAACAGTGACCTGGGAAATAGGATGCTAGATTCCCGGCAAGGAGTGAGCACTAGGGCGCTAAGACTGACGTGTAGCTAAAATTCTAGAATGCTAGTAGCTAACCATAAATCGCAGCATGGAATCAGGTTATCATGTTCGCATCCTCGGAGTCTGCAGCACTCCCTGCCATTCGCTGTTTCACACGACGTGTAGAGTAGCAATTAGTGCCCTCCTCATCCATCACGCTCTGCGCGCTGTCCCCAGGATGCGTGTGAAGCGGCTGCCCATGATCCTGGCGCTGCACCTGAAGAGGTTTAAGTACATGGAGCAGCTGCACCGCTACACCAAGCTGTCCTACCGCGTCGTTTTCCCGCTGGAGCTGCGCCTCTTCAACACGTCCGGAGACGCCGTTAACCTGGACCGCATGTACGACCTGGTGGCTGTTGTGGTGCACTGCGGCAGGTAAAGCATCGCTCCTGTTCAGGCTCCGCTTGCTTGTCTGAGCAATCATGTCACTAATCGTTGGTTTTGGTTTTGGGTTTGAATTGTTCTTCGATATTATTTTGTTTAGTGGGCGATATGACGATATATATCGTGTGATGATATAAAAATGTCTATCGTTTCATATTATCCTCTATCGTTTATATCGTCTGGTCGCAAATCACACTCTTTACGGTAATATTTTACGTCATTTGGACGACGCTTTACATTCTTCCACACGGCACATGAAGGGAACACAAACAAATATGGAGGAGAGTGAACGTGACAATTCTGAATAGGAGAAGGACTCCCACGACCAGCCAAGACAAAGTGAGCTCGTGCCTAAAAGAGGGGCTAAGAAATAGGCCTTTCCATGTGGTCATTTTATATAAACTACCGTAATTTTCGGACTATAAGACGCGCCTTTTTTCCCATTTTTGGAACGCAACAACAGCTGTTCGCTTTCACGGGGAAAAACGAAGGAACTTCAACCTACTTAGGCCTACTAATTAACGTTCAAAAGCTATTAAATCTTCAACAAAATATGCAGATACTGTCAAAATCGGTTCCAGGGAGTATATAAGGATTATTAATGTTGTTTTTGATGGTGTTTTTTTCTGGAACGAGTATTCGAATATTCGCTCGGAAAAACCAACGAGTATTCAAAGCCTGAAAATTGCATTCGGGCCAGCCCTAATGGTAATTAAACATTAAAACACCTGCGGTTTATAGTCCAGTGCGGTTTATATATGTACACATCATTCAATTTAGCTGCTGCGGCTTAAACTCTGGTGCCCCTTATAGTGCGGAAAATACGGTATTTATTCATTGAATTTACAGAAAATGTGCTATATCGTGATATATATCGTTTTGTTATCGGGATTTATTACACGGGTCTATGATATTTTGGTCATATCGCCCAGCCCTAGCCTTTTTAGGCTTTGTCAGCATCGGCTTATATTATTCTGTGAATATAGGACCAGGATCGTACAAAGTTCTGACATCCAAGTTGTACTAGAATAGTGGTGGAAAAAATATCTTGCTATTGATCCCAGAGGGGATGTCATGGCATTGTACTTAAAAGTGTTTCAAGTAGCCATTGCATTGTTCGGAACAGGCTGGCTTGGTAACTCGGGGGATGAGTTGAAACCCAACTTGTAGCGGACTTCGTGTGTGTGTGTGTGTGTGTGTGTGTGTGTGTGTGTGTGTGTGTGTGTGTGTGTGTGTGTGTGTGTGTGTGTGTGTGTGTGTGTGTGTGTGTGTGTGTGTGTGTGTGTGTGTGTGTGTGTGTGTGTGCGCGTTTGCGTGCGTGCGTGTGTGCGTGCGTGGCCCTTCTGAAGAACAGGAAAAGATTTGAGATTGTATCCTCAGTTACCCTCCCTTCCTTAATGGTCCACTTCAGAGGGGCTAAATTAGTCCTGGTCTTTTTTTAACTCCTATTTACCCATATCTATTATAACAGCTGGCTATTGCTAACAAAAACAGCTGATGGCATTGTGCTATTTCTTTTGTCCATTAAACGATTCATAAATTTTGTTTACCACCGAGGTTAAGGCTGCGAATGGTTTAGCGTGTGGGTGTTTTGCAGTGAGTGTGTCTGTGTGTGTGTGGAAATGTTTATTTAAACAGTGATGTGTGTTATTGCTGAGTAGCAGTGGGTTACCATAAAGGGTTGTTTTCAGCTGTTACTTAGCTTGAGTATGTCTTTTTGGAGGCTTGTTGATCGATCGTGGTTTTAGGGCAGTGTGTTGGTGTGTAATTTGTTGTTGTGTATTGGTGTTGTTTTAAGGCAAACTTTGTCTGTTGTTGTGTGCATAGTAGCAATGCCGTAACTTGTTTTACTATTTTGTCGCAAGAAAGCGTGTGTGTGTGTGTGTGTGTGTGTGTGTGTGTGTGTGTGTGTGTGTGTGTGTGTGTGTGTGTGTGTGTGTGTGTGTGTGTGTGTGTGTGTGTGTGTGTGTGTGTGTGTGTGTGTGTGTGTGTGGTAACTATGACTTGGCGTGTGTGCGGGTGTGTTTGCTTCGCGGCACTAAGTCATCGTGTGGCTAGGTTTCCCAGCAGTCAGGTAGCGTTCTGTGGGTGTGTATCGATGGATCCGGTTGTCTGACACACATCTGTCCCCAGCGGCCCTAACCGAGGCCACTACATCACCATCGTGAAGAGCCACGGCTTTTGGCTGCTGTTTGACGACGACATTGTGGAGGTGCGTCACGTTTTATTCTCACCCACCGTTCACCCACGCCTCCATCACAGACGTAGACGGTGCCCACAGCTCTCATCATTAACAGTGGCTTCTCTCTCCCTCTTTACCTCTCTCACCATCTATCTTATACTATCTACCTCCACTAAACACTATCATGTCTCTGTCTTATATTCTCTCTATTATCTACCCATCTTTCTCTGTCTGTTTCTCAACCTCTCTCTCTCCATCTCTCCCAACGTCTCTCTCTCTCTCCCCACCTCTCTCTTTCTCTCCCCACCTATCTCTCTCACTCTCTCTCTTCTGCCGTGGGACAGAAAATCGATGCCCAGGCCATCGAGGAGTTCTACGGCCTCACGTCTGACATCTCCAAGAACTCTGAGTCGGGCTACATCCTGTTTTACCAGTCCAGAGAGTGAACAGTACCAGCGAGGGTTCCTTTCAACGGTTGGACCTACTTACCCTCTTTTGTTCTACTCTCTTAAGACCTGTGCCATATCTCTGTCTCTGTCTTTCTCCCTCTCTCTGTCTCTGTTTCCGTCTCTCTCTCTCTTCCCTTCTCTCCTCATCTCTTCCTTTCCTCGACATCCGGGGGAGGGATAAATGTAAGTTCAGTGACCTGCATCTGGACTGCACTTTAGAACAGGAAGGAAGAACATAAAAGGAACTGTGGAGAACTGGGACATCAAAATAATAAAATTCACATTACATTGAATATGCATCATTGTAATGAAGAAGGCTAGATGATGTCATTAATTAGCAATATGACAAACGCGCACATTCTCCCCCTGCCTCACCCGCTCTCCTCCTCCTCCTCCTCCTCCTCCTCCTCCTCCTTCTCCTCCTCCTCCTCCTCCTCCTCCTCCCACACAGGAAGTGCCCTCACCTGAGGAGTAGGAGGGAGGGGGGAGGTGACGCTGCCATTTAAACGCAAGGACAGTTGTGTAGAAAATCTCTGTTCCGGTTGATCACGTGTAGCAGGAGGGCTGTACAGTCGGTCGGTCCAACTGCAGAGATCCAGGTGTTTCCTGGACTCCCGACAGGGCTTTGGCACTGCGGTTGTCAATAGCAACACTGTCGGAAGCTGTTCCGTAACTCTGGTTAGCCGCACTGCTGAGCCTTTCACTCAAGGGCAACAACGTGTGTGTGTGTGTGTGTGTGTGTGTGTGTGTGTGTGTGTGTGTGTGTGTGTGTGTGTGTGTGTGTGTGTGTGTGTGTGTGTGTGTGTGTGTGTGTGTGTGTGTGTGTGTGTGTGTGTGGTGGTGTACATTTGATAACATTCAGTTGGATTAGATTAGTTCCGACTAAATCAGATATTTATGTTTAGCAGACATTCAGCCCTGAGCTTTCCCTGTTCCTCCAAACACCAGTCCCTGTGTAAGTTAAGTCCCTCATAGAACTTTATAAAGATGATCTAAAAAGGATATTTATTAATCTTATTTATTAGTTATTCTGTTTGAAGTGAAGACTGCTGGTTAGATGTGTGGCCCTCTGTTGAAAGGCTGTTCCGTGTCCCTGTCTATGGAGGGACCAGGTGTATCTGACACACACATCGTGGGTCTGGCCCAGTGTAAAGAGAGAAGTTTGGCTTTAATGAGTGACTTTTCGTGTGTGTGTGTGTGCATGCATGCGTGTGTGCAGGGCTACATGTGCCAGGGCTGGTAAATTGTTTCCTGTTAGTATAGAGTAGATGATAAGATGCTTTTGGAATGGGTTTATGGTGGCGGGAATTGTATTTGACTCATCTTGAAGTCAGGTTCCCAGCAGCTACATAATTGTCTTTCTTGCTCAGTCTCTCGTCCAATGTGCTCAAAATGTCATCCACAATCTTCCATCTCTCTCTTGCCTTTTATATATAATATTATATTATGTAGTATGTACAACAGTATGTGTAGTTATGTCCTCGTTGATAATTTAGTAATATTGAATGTTTGAATGATATATATTTTTTGTTGTCTTCATGACGGCAACATTTACGTGGGAAATGGGTGGTGGTGGAAGACTTCAGGGTCAGAAAATTATGGTCCTGACATGTTTCTAATTCATTCTATGCACTGAGCTCAGCTGATCTAACTAATATGTTGTGTTCCTGTCTGTCACAAATGCGCAAAATAATGCACTTGACAAAAATAAACTTTCACTTTGGGAATGTGGAAGTTGCGCCTCTGCCCACAGGAAGTGGACGGAGTGATCTCTGCTTGTTGTCTTTAATTTCATGTTGTATATCCTCCTACCTGTGAGGATAATCAACGTCCTGTCCTGCAATAGGCCCATTCAGCAATATGCTAGAGCCAGACCATGTGCTAGTGTAGTGTCTTTGTGTTCATACGACACATTTCAAGATAAGAGCGTGGTTTTTCAGGTGTAACAGCTGAAAGGCCGGTATATGTGCCAATCTATGGTCCTTAACAACTTGGCATATAAATGTGACCGTCTCCCAGAGAATTCTTTATTTTCTTTGTATAAACCAATTTATGGACATATGTGTCATGTAAAAAAAGATTGCAGAGGTAAGGAACAAAAAATATATATTTTTAAAGCTAAAAGCTAAAAAATGCAGGTGCTGGTCATGCTAGCTAGCTTTCAAAGTTGTGTGAGAAGCTGTTTCATTGAATGCTTTGTCTCACAATCTGCTGTAGTGGAGTCACCTCTCTCCAGAACTTTCTCTTTAACAGCTGGGTTGAAACCAACCGTGTGAGTGAGTGAGTTTTCATTTTTTGTGATAGACATGTGTTCTGTTCTTCCATTAAAGAGACCCTATTTTACCCTCAGGTGTGATTTTCCTTAGCAATTTCAAAAATTGTTGACGTTTCAGGTTCCCTGGGTTGGCTTGTAGCTTCCATCCACACATCCATCTTTCCTTCCATCTATCTTGCTAACCAAGTTGTAAAATAGGGACCCTTTAACTCTTTATGCACAAGCTTGTGCAGAGCCAGACAAAGCACATCCGAGGCCAATTCCTGTCTCTTTGATTTGAACGCATACATACATACATGCATACACATGCCACACTGTGTGTGTGTGTGTGTGTGTGTGTGTGTGTGTGTGTGTGTGTGATGGACTTGGAGCTTTAGCGGTTCCGTTCTCAAACAGACCTTATTTTCGGTTGTGTAACTGAAAGTGCACTTAATGAGGGATGATATAATAAATGCTTTAAGGTGTATAATCACTGTGTCAGTTTCAAGTAAGAGGTTTCCTTTGGTTACGTTTCAAATTAAAACCACTTTGTGAGCAACCTTTTTGTGTTATGGTTTCTGTCTCCCAATTTCCTTTCTTCACCATTCAACACGGTCTTTCCCGAAGTTCTTATTTGACGTCAATGCACCTTGCACTCACACACAGACTTCAAGCGTACACACATGCACTTCACAAGACAGACACTAGTTAAGTACACACACTGGGTACACCACACATACGCAGTCACAGTGGTGCAACAGTTTCTCCTTTTTCATGTTTGACGTCAGCGCTCCTTGTTCCACGCTCTCTCACTCACACACAACAAATAACACTGTTTGCTCATGCACACACTAGATAGACACACGCCGTCTAGACAGGCACAATAGACATACACTAGTTTGCACACCGAATGTACACACTACACACGTGAACACACCCATTACACAATTACTATACACTTAAACGTACATTGATGACGCACACGTACACATAATTCTACCCCATCTCAGAAATGGATGGTCTCATCGTTTATTAAAGGTTCTCTGTGTGAGTGCTCTGTGCAGCATAGAGATAGCCCACCACAGAAGGAGGTACCAATATCTATTCAGTAAGATGGATAAGAAAAAAGATTCCACTCAGGCGGCAGACAATTACTCCCCAAGCAATGGTCTGTTTTTTCATTTCCCATTACTCCTGAGAATCCTTCCGGAAGACACACTGTAATTGTTCATTTACTTTGTTGTAGCATATCTGTGTGCATTCAGGACCTTAGTTCACCTGTAACAGTTATCACACTTGTGTTACTCCCGCACTACTCCAACCATGTTTGAACAGGTTCACGTGACCTAACATCTTTGGTCAAAACGAACACACACACACACACACACACACACACACACACACACACACACACACACACACACACACACACACACACACACACACACCAGGCGGATTACTCAGCACCCCACTTTCCCTCCATTATCTTTTAGGCATAGTATAAAATAAACACCACAGCATGAGAAAAATGCGCGTAATTGCAGTAATTATCTGATGAATTAGCTCATCACTGCCAATGCCTTTAGCTAAATGGGGACAATGGTATATGCGTCAGATGAAATAATTGTAAAAAAATACCGCATGTGCGATCGTGTAAGTGGCGAATTCCTAAATGCATCACATTCTAGACTGCGTAGCGTAGGCATACAAAATGTATCAAATACATGGTCATTAGAAGAAAAGGTCCGATGAAATGCTCTGGAAGAAGCATAAGAGCATTTCTTTATGAGGAGGGTCTACCTTGCAATACTTGAGAGAAAGCATATTACGCAAGGTGACTTCGCCTGCAGGCTATTGATTACTTTACTAAGAATAATGGAAGCTTCACTTTTATAAACGGGAGAGACTTAGGCCAGGGGTGGTCAGGTCTACGATGTTGTTCCGTCATAGACTACACGGTAACAAATTGGAACCGCCGCAGCAGGTAGCCTCGAACACGACGCTGACAAGCGATGCGCCTTCTGAGAATCCCTTGACCCCCTGCGGACCGCCATCAACACACGCATGACCGTGCATCTTGGCTCCAAGAAGCCACCGATTTTTATATAATAAGTGTCCCAGAGGGGAACCATTTAAAACGAAAACACAAGTTTGGGGACATACAAAATGTCGGGGTTGCTTTTTGAAAGAATTTCCTGATGATATAATGCTCCTCGCAGGCAAGCCTATGAGTAATGTGGGCCTATTGTCAGACCACCATTCAAGAAGCTCACATAACGTCTACTAAATGGGAGACCTTGATCAAACATGGAGTTGTTATTCAATACAGGCACACACATGTTTACAGAAATATCTCTATCTGTCCTTCTCAGGGTTTATCCTTGGTAATTAAGTGAGTTTTCCATGTTCTTCTGGGTGCAATGGATTGGGGGCTGTTGTATAATGTGGCCTAATAATTGACAATGCACATCGACACAAGTCAATTTGCCAGATTGAGAAGACCAAACAGCAGAAAAAATTAACAATATGTAAACAGCATGGATGTTTAAATCATGGATGAATATTTGTATTTGAGACTATAACTGTGATTAAGGGCTATACAATTCGAATGGACTTGCCAAAACAGAGAAGAGTTATTCTCAGCCTTGATTTATTGCGTTGGATGTTTCACAGTGAATCACAGTCCACTTGAATTGGATAAACGACCCGGGTGGCGGATCTAGAAACCAAACAGGCCTATTACCTGCTTGTTTTATCTAGGCCTATGGTTAGTTGTTTAGAAAGTATTGGGTAAAGGTGCTCCACACACAATCCTTAAACATTAGTCAAGGTTATAATTAGTCCTTTAATGGGAAAGGACATCAACAGACTCAGGAGCGCTATTTATATTAAGTGCTGCCTAAAAATAACCTCTAGATGTAAAGGCCTTTGAGAGAGGAAAAGGGGAGGAGGGATCTGTATAAGTTCAAATAAAATAATAAGCCTAGGCTACACCACAAAGGTTTTGCGTTTAGGCTCTATTTCTAAATTCAATCAAGTTTTTGAAAAAATAGAGGTTGGCTGATATTCATGATTCTAATTAAAGCAAAACTCCTTTGGTCTCTTGATTTGATATATAAAAGTTACGGAAGTTTTCATTGCACATTCTGCGGTCTTGGCATGATAAAGTTTGTGAACCCCGAATAATTGCCGGTGTCTACCGCCATCTAGAGGCTTGTGGTTGTAATACTATGAAATTCAGCAAATCCATCGCACCAACCAAGTTTTCCGGTCTGCCTGTCTCTCCATCCTGTTATTATGAGGGCATGTTTAAAAGTTGAGGTCGAGAGTGATGTTGCGTCAGTCCCTGCTGTCTGCTCGCCTTATTCTTGGATAAATAAAGGTTTATTACTTTGTTATATGACTATTTTATTTATGAGGAGAAACCATTCTGTTCTGTTTCATATAGGGAAAAAGTCTCCAAAATATCCACTATAAGAGGTATATAAGGGCTGTACATTGTTTATTTGAGTGTTTCATAAAAGGAAAGAAGGGAGGTTATAATTTGAGTATTATTGTAGTATAGTAGTATGCATACATAGTATGCACTACGTTTACATCTACAGAAGAGAATGTACTATTTGTGTAATCTATAATATTGTCCCTGTGAACCTGAGGGCTGTGTTGTCTGGAGCCTTGTGCTCCTGGTAGGGTCTCTCATGGCAGAGTGGTCTCAGGTGAGGGGCTAGACTAAGAATGGTTCAAAAATCCTCAATGAATATCGGAATAAGAGGAGATGTGACCCGGCCCGGAGGAAGCCCGGGGCCCCCGTCTGGAGCCAGGCCCAGACGGAGGGCTCGATGGCGAGCGCCTGGTGGCCGGGTTTGCCACGGAGCCCGGTCGGGCACAGCCCGAACAAACGACGTGGCACCTCTCCTCTCTTCATCTCATGGGCCCACCACCTGTGGGAAGACCAGTGGTGTAGTCTACGTGATACGCAGGTATACGCCGTATACCCACTAGGAACGCACCAGTATTTGCGTATACCCACTTAAAAATGTGACAGATCTTTCACTTCTGTGTTTATTTTTCGGAAATATCGGTTGGGTATAACTGCAATAAAATACTTTAAGCAGGGGAAGTTATCTCCTACATTCACCATTCATAAAATTCCCGCTGCGCACTCGCGCTCTGCCCTGTCTCAGTTACGAAGCGCGAAGCTGCCCCTGCATCTCTGCACGTTAGTTGGCGGGCCAAGCCCCTCCTTCTTGCGTGTGTGTGCGTGTGTGTGTGCGTGCGTGTGCGTGCGTGTGTGTGTGTGTGTCCAGTCCTCCCGTATTAATGTGTAAACCACATAATAAGTAGTCAACAGAAAACAATGTTTTAATCCCACTTCATATCTCCTTGTTACTTTTAGATGAGAACCCCTGGCCAGCCTTTCAGACTGGGTGTCAGGCTAGGGAATTTAAAAAAAGGCATCCTTGGTTAGAGTGGAGGGAAAAAAGGTTATAGGTAAATGTCAGCCAACATATAGTTGGTATACACAATTGAAATTGAAATTAATCATGTTAATCACTATGCAAATGAGAGTATAGCTAATTCATGGTCATTTTTAAGGTGCAGTAATTTCACACTTTTACACAATTCAATTACTGTATGGTATGTTAGATAACAACAGTAAGAGCTCAAATTAGAGCAATTGAAAGAGTGAAACATTAGTCTCCTGTCATCTCCTTCTCATGCACTGGTTAGCCATGGATGTAAACAGTTCATTCAATTATTTTGAGTAGATTTTGTCCTTGTTTAGCATGTGCTATTGCTACTATAGATATACAAAGGACAACTTGTAATTTTTGTGTTCTATTTGTTCACACTGTTATTAAAACAGGTTCTTTCCATGATTGTTGATAATCGTTATACTCTTAAATCAGCGGGTTGTAGACCCCTGCGTTGGTGAGTGTGGTGCGACACCCCATAAGCGCCACACACGTACACGTACCGGCCGGACGGGTTTGTACGAGGCTGGGAGGGAATCATCACAGTATACCCACTACAATAAAATAGACTACACCACTGGGGAAGACCCGTTGGGGTCGGGTGCGCAGCCACATGGGTGGCAGCGAAGGTCAGGGGTCTCGACGGACCAGACCCGGGCGGCAGAAGCTGGCTCTGGGGACGTGGAACGTCACCTCGCTGTGGGGAAAGGAACCGGAGCTTGTGAGGGAGGTGGAGCGCTATCAGATAGATCTGGTGGGGCTTACCTCCACGCACAGTCTCAGCTCTGGTACCGTTCTCCTGGATAAGGGTTGGACTCTATTCTTCTCCGGAGTTGCCAAGGGCGTGAGGCGCCGGGCGGGTGTGGGGATACTCATAAATCCCCGGCTGAGCGCCGCGGTGTTGGAGTTTACCCCGGTAGACGAGAGGGTCGCCTCCCTGCGCCTAAGGGTTGTAGGGGGGAAAACTCTGACTGTTGTTTGTGCGTATGCACCAAACAGCAGCTCAGAGTACTCGGCCTTCTTGGAGACCCTGAATGGAGTCCGGTATGGGGCTCCAGTAGGGGACTCCGTAGTTCTGCTGGGTGACTTCAACGCCCACGTGGGTAACGATGGAGACACCTGGAGAGGCGTGGTGGGGAGGAACGGCCTCCCTGATCTAAACCCGAGCGGTCGTTTGTTATTGGACTTCTGTGCTAGTCATGGATTATCCATAACAAACACCATGTTCGAACATAAGGGTGCTCATAAGTGTACCTGGTACCAGAGTACCCTAGGCCGAAGATCAATGATCGATTTTGTGATCGTGTCATCTGATCTGAGGCCGCATGTTTTGGACACTCGGGTAAAGAGAGGGGCGGAACTGTCAACCGACCACCATCTGGTTGTGAGTTGGATCAGGGAATGGGGGAAATTTCCGGATAGACCTGGTAAGCCCAAACGAGTAGTGCGGGTGAACTGGGAACGTCTGGAGGAGGCCCCCGTCCTAGGTATCTTCAACTCACACCTCCGGCGGAGTTTTTCTGGCATTCCTGTGGAGGTTGGGGGCATTGAGCCGGAGTGGGCGGTGTTCAAAGCCTCCATTGCTGAAGCTGCGGCGGCTAGCTGTGGCCTCAGGGTCTTAGGCTCCTCAAGGGGTGGTAACCCTCGGACACCGTGGTGGACACCGGTGGTCAGGGAAGCCGTCCGATTGAAGAAGGAGGCCTTCCGGGATATGATATCCTGGAGGACTCCTGACTCGGTTGCAGGGTACCGACAGGCCCGAAGGGCTGCAGCTGCTGCCGTGTCGGAGGCTAAGCAGCGGGTGTGGGAGAAGTTCGGAGAGGCCATGGAGAAGGACTTTCGGTCGGCACCAAAGTGTTTCTGGAAGACTATCCGGCACCTCAGGAGGGGGAAACGGGGAACCATCCAAGCTGTGTACAGTAAGGTTGGGACTCTGTTGACCTCAACTGAGGAGGTCGTCGGACGTTGGAAGGAACACTTTGAGGAACTCCTGAATCCGAATAACACGCCCTCTATGTTGGAGGCAGAGCTCGAGGTTGATGGTGTTTCGTCGTCAATTTCCCTGGTGGAGGTCACTGAGGTAGTCAAACATCTCCGCAGTGGCAAAGCCCCAGGGATTGATGAGATCCAGCCAGAAATGCTAAAGGCTCTGGGTGCTGAGGGGCTGTCATGGTTGACACGCCTATTCAACATCGCGTGGGAGTCGGGTACAGTGCCAAAGGAGTGGCAAACCGGGGTGGTGGTTCCCCTGTTCAAAAAGGGGGACCAGAGAGTGTGTGCCAATTACCGGGGTATCACACTTCTCAGCCTCCCTGGTAAAGTCTACTCCAAGGTGCTGGAAAGGAGGGTTCGGCCGATCGTCGAACCTCAGATTGAAGAGGAACAATGCGGTTTTCGCCCCGGACGTGGAACTACGGACCAGCTCTTCACTCTCGCAAGGATCCTGGAGGGGGCCTGGGCAGGGGCGTTGCTAGACCTAGAGTTTTACTGGGGCACAGGCCCCCAACTGCCAACATTTTTTTTTTTACGTGTGCACAATATGAAATAGATGGATACAGAAGGTTATGTACGAGCTTCAAAATCATTGTCATTGTCATACTGTAGGCTATATTAAAGCACTGGTAAAGGTAAAGACGCAAAGATGGATTCATGAGTACCGTACAATTATATTTATTTAAACACATACGCATCTCAAAGATTTACAAATAAGGTAACTGACAAATAAACAAAAAGTCTCTTTATGACCTTCACCTCTTTATCAGGAGAAGTCTACACATCTATATTTATTTAGAAGCTGTGTGGAAACAGCATAATTTTGCCAGAACGACATGTACTAAAAAGGCAAGAAACAAGGTTTAAAACTAATAGAATTTCTGACTTAAGGTGAGGTGGCTCATTGCCACCAATCAACCTGGAAAATGTTATAGAACCATCAAAGCTCTTAAATTAAACTAAATAAGGCCATACACTACTGCATAGAGCCTTTTTAAATGATAATTTTTTCACTATTAAGCTGTATCGCCGCGCCTTCATGGTGGCAAAGCGGTCAATAACGTGGCTTTGACTCACTTTGCATAGTTGCTCCTTTTCAATGGACAAAAGAGAAAGTTGGTGAAGCCTTCCTTGCCCCATGGTGGACCTAAGCCAGGTGTGGAGCCTTCTCGACACACTGAAAGATCGCTCACAACTACAACTGTTTACAGGAATTGTGAGTGCAATGATCTGAATTATCTGTGTCAGTGTTGGGAACATTGTTGGATCCAGTATGTTAAAAACACCCTGTATATCCATAATTTCCTTTTTTGTGTTAAGGAAGTTTTTGTCCACTAAAACTTCAAGTTTTGAATACAGACAATTTTTCATTCATTATTCATTTTCCGCGTGTGTGCGTGCACGCATGGTGTGTGTGTGTGTGTGTGTGTGTGTGTGTGTGTGTGTGTGTGTGTGTGTGTGTGTGTGTGTGTGTGTGTGTGTGTGTGTGTGTGCTATAAAACTACAGGCTACAGACGCTCAGTATTGAAAAACTGGTGCTAATTATATGGGCAACATTCTTTAACAGCAATCAAGTTGTCATTGTTTGTGTCAAACAAGTTGTGAATTTGTTGTAACGTTAAAAAAGGAGATGACTTACTCTGGGCTGTTTCCAGCTCCCGTGGTTTCCAACGAAACATGATCAACAAAAAAACAAGGAATTGAAAGCTACTTACAATATGCCTAGGTTACATTAATTTCCCCTGATGGCAGCAATGTTCCACTTTCAGCTGGAATTCACGGTACATCAAAACCACACGTCTTCTTTAGATTTCAGTTCCCTTTATTTATTCACACAGTTCAGCAGCGGCATTTATTCAGAATCAGAGCCCAAATTAAAGCTGCATTTAGGGCGACTATCACTACCCAGCAGAAAAATAGATGCACTATAAATGGTTTTGTATAGCAGTCACGAACATGAGCATAGTTGTGGAAATGCTGGTGTTAGAAAACAAAGTTGACGGGAATTAAAGTGCTGCACATCGACTGTACAAATGTAGATTATTCATCACAAGAATTTTAATTCAGAAATCGAATAGGCTAATTAACTCTGAATTGTGAGATAAAATTCAGCATTCTGATAATAAAGTCAGAATACTTGGATAAAATCCGAATTCTGATAATTAAATCCAGCATTAAAGGTTCATTGAAGAAGGTTCTCCCCAGTCATTTGTCGCCTGGTCGCAGTGTCGAGTTTTTTTTTTTTAAAGTAGTTCACTAGTCATAGCGTGCAAATAAATTGCAGTGTCAGAATTCTGAGAATTTTGTCAGCATTCAGATTTCTCAGAATTCTCTTATGCTGCAAATTAAAGCGCTACTACTAGCAAACTAGTTTCAGCGTGACTGGAGAGAACTTCCTTAAATTAACCTTTAATGCTAGATTTGCATCAACGCTATTGTGTGAATTAGTATGGTTCTCTTTCATGGAAGCCGGAAGTGGGAGATTCCTTATTTTTTTTACCATTATTGTTTTATTAACAAATTTCTCCTACAGGGGATTGATAAAGTTCTATCTAGACTATTGAACAGAAAGAAACACTTGGTCATACTTTACACACTTTACCACTGAAACATTCAGAAGAGTCACGTGGACGAATCCGTAAATAACTGATTTTTTTCATTGGTTGTTGCGTTAAATCTTACCCAGATACAGTAGGGGTATTTTCTGATTGGCTTTTATGTAGCCCCTTTCGTTTTTTGATTGGCTGGTAAGAGGCAGGCTCGACTGAAGACTCCAGAGGCAGCAGGAGATGCACTTGATGAATCCTGCCGATTCCATAGCGAGAGCGGCGCTTCTGCAGATGAATTTAATAATGATCAATGGAATTTTACTGGGGCACTGGAGACTTTTACTGAGGCACGTGCCCCAGTAAAAAGGGGCTGACGACGCCTCTGGGCCTGGGAGTATGCCCATCCGGTCTACATGTGTTTTGTGGATCTGGAGAAGGCGTATGACCGGGTCCCCCGGGAGAAACTGTGGGAGGTGCTGCGGGAGTATGGGGTAAGGTGGTCTATCCTCAGGGCCATCCAATCCCTGTACTTCCAAAGCGAGAGCTGTGTTCGTGTCCTCGGCAGCCAGTCAGTTTCGTTCTCAGTGGGTGCTGGTCTCCGCCAGGGCCGCGCCTTGTCACCAATCCTGTTTGTGATATACATGGACAGGATATCGAGGCGTAGTCGTGGTGGGGAGGGGTTGCAGTTCAGTGGTCTGAGGATCTCGTCACTGCTTTTTGCAGATGATGTGGTCCTCATGGGATCATCGGCCTGTGACCTTCAGCACTCACTGGATCGGCTGGCGGCCGAGTGTGAAGCGGCTGGGATGAGGATCAGCACCGCTAAATCTGAGGCCATGACTCTTAGCAGGAAACCGATGGACTGCTTACTCCGGGTAGGAAACGAGTCCTTAGCCCAAGTGAAGGAGTTTAAGTACCTCGGGGTCTTGTTCGCGAGTGAGGGTACTATGGAGCGTGAGATTGGCCGGAGAATCGGAGCAGCGGGGGCGGTATTGCGTTCGCTTTACCGCACCGTTGTAACGAAAAGAGAGCTGAGCCGCAAGGCAAAGCTCTCGATCTACCGGTCGATCTTCGTTCCTATCCTCACCTATGGTCATGAGGGCTGGGTGATGACCGAAAGGACGAGATCGCGGGTACAAGCGGCCGAGATGAGTTTTCTCAGAAGGGTGGCTGGCGTCTCCCTTAGGGATAGGGTGAGAAGCTCAGCCATCCGTGAGGAACTCGGATTAGAGCCGCTGCTCCTTTACTTAGAAAGGAGTCAGCTGAGGTGGTTCGGGCATCTGGTAAGGATGCCCACTGGGCGCCTTCCTTGGGAGGTGTTTCAGGCACGTCCAGTGGGGAGGAGGCCTCGGGGAAGACCCAGGACTAGGTGGAGAGATTATATCTCAACACTGGCCTGGGAACGCCTCGGGATCCCCCCGTCAGAGTTGGTTAATGTGGCCCGGGAAAGGGAAGTCTGGGGCCCCCTGCTTGAGCTGCTCCCCCCGCGACCCGACCCCGGATAAGCGGACGAAAATGAGATGAGATGAGATAATATTGTTCATTGTTCAATATTGATCTAATGTCCTAATAAATCAAATAAAGTGACGTGAAAGCACCCTGAACGACAAGGTACTTTTTTAGACAACACAGTTTACCCTGAAATGTAATAATCCGTGGAAAAAGTAGAATATAATGTTTCAGAGAAAAAACGTTCCCCTGTCAGTTTATACGACACCACAATGTGTTTACTAATTCGATTCGCGTCTTTTTTTACCACTAGTTGCCTCAATACACTAGATGGCGCCACTTCGACGCAATCTGCCAATCCATCATAAACTAGATCCCACATCATCGTATGTAGGCAACAATACGCTACTCCTCATAAATCATTAAAATAGGAATAACAATGCAAAGAATCTGGGATAAATTAGGACTTCAATTTCAGATGTGCTAATGCATATCCGATGACCAAGCAAAGCCATACTCTGCCAATCAGTGAAATAGCAGATTCTCCAATCCATTCATATTCTTCCAGGGAACGAACGTTCCCCTATTGTAGCCGTGTCGTGTGAACTTTGAACCAAGCAGATGTAACGCATCAACCTGACTCCGACGATTCTGACGTCCTTTTTAATCATTCCGGCTCTCTGTACCTTCAAAAACGCATGAATGAAGTAAAACAAGTAATCTATACACTGTCTGTGTAAAATAGCATCTAACCCTATTCTTATAATATCCGTCTGCCGGTACATCCATGATGCAACCCTGTGGTTTTCAAACTAGTTTTACTAATGTAGCCTACCGCCCTAAAATACGTTTTTTATAGGGGTACACACACCTTCTTTTGTGAAAAATTGAATTTTAACCTGAAACCACAATAGCTACGTCCATCCACTAGATGGCGCCAGTTGACGGGATTTGCCTTCTCTGGTATGCGACTACTAGCCGACTAGATGGAAAAATGAATACGTGACATTCCATCATACGACTCTCCAGCAAGAGTTTCACCGTAAACGTGAGTATACAACACTTCTACTAAAATCTTTCATCATGAACATCTCTACAAAACATCTGGGATAATAACTATCCCACATTGTTAGCTTTCGGTTGTGCTAATTCATATCCAATGAGACCACGCCCTGTCCAGACCAGAGTAGTATTGACCCGTCCTGTACAGCGCTAGCACCACTAGCATTTATGCTGGACGCCACACACTTTGCACCATTTCCACCCTGTTAGTTGTCTTTAGACAGTCTTAGCTGACAGGAATTTTCACGGGGAGGATGTAGTCAACTCTTTGATTGAAGTGCGGTGAGTTACTACAGCATGCTATTATAGGCGCGTAACCAGCGATACGGAGGGCTAAAGGCTAATGCTAACCCTGCTAGCCGTCACCTGCTGGCTGCTGTGTCGCTGCTAACTAACGGTGTGTTGATCGCTGTTACAGTGGACCATGATGGACAGTCCGAGGAACGTGATTATGAAGGACAAAGAGTCGGAGATGGACGCTTCTGGCATGTCGTCGTCAGCGACACAAGGAACCCGCGAGCCGAGCAGCGACGGTAACTCCGTGAAGCACCCCGGGCTGTCGTCGCTGTCACCCGGGAAGCTGAGACCAGGCAGCGGGGAGGACGACGGAGGAGAGTCCAAACTGTTCGCTAAAGGACTTGCAACGACGTCTCTACTTCAGATCGCTATAAGAAACGGTATTTATCAGAATCAGGTGGCCAATGCGTACGGTGGCATGGCTAAAAGTGTAAACATGCCCGCTGTCAAGTCGGGGGGGAATACCTACAGCAGCCTCGCATCGGGCAGCAGCAGTAGCAACGCAGCCGCCCCCCCGGTCAACCCTTTGCTAAACAGGAGACGGCGAAAGCACAAGCGTAACCTCTCCCTGGGCGCCCCGCCGACCGCCGGTCAGCCCGCGGCGGCTTCGGCGGAGACGGCGGCCACACCGACTCCTTCTAGCTCTCCGCTGAACACTCTCAGCCTTGACAGAAAGACCTTCCTACGGCAGAAGCAGTCCAAGCAGCTCCAGGTGTCAGACAAGGCATGGGTGAAAGCTGACCCACAGCGGGGTTGCGTCCACGTCCACGACTGGCTAACCCCCTCCTACCCGAGACCAGTGCTCTGCACGACAGACACCACGGCTAGAGAGATCTATACCCAACTGGAGGAAGGCAAAGCCGGGACGATAGTGCGGATGAAACGCAAAACAGGCGCACAGGTGGACTTGAACGGAAACTGCAACGACAGCAACCACGGACAGAGCGACGACAAGCAGAGTTCATGTGAAAGCTTAGACGTCAAAAAAACGCAGTGTGTTTCAATCCCCAAGTCGGAGATTGAGCCCGAGTCCACCCTGGAAGTCACAGACCCGGCCCAGTGCTACCCAGACACCAAGTTCTCTTGCTGCCTGTTCTCTGACAGCATGCCCAGCGACCCCTCCTCCGAGGTGTACCTCAGCGACAGCCTCAGCCTGGGCATCGATGCAGAGCCCATCGCCATTGACGACCGCTACGGGCTGTACTCGGGTTCCGACGTGGAGACCAGCAGCACCTGCGAGGACTTCAGCTCCTGTGGGCCCCACGGAAGCGAGCCTTGCGACTCCCTGGGTGAGGCCCCTGGGGGTGTGGGCAGCGACGCCCTGGGACCCGGCCCTTATGCCGACAGCCCCACGGAGGGTCCCGACCCGTTCGAGAGCTCTTCGGACGACGTAGAGACCACCTCGGCCTCGTCCCCCACGCGCCTGGGCAGCTGCGTGGGGGGGGGCCGGGGCACCACCTCGAACCCAGCAGGTGCTGCTGAAGACGGGCCGTCTGCGAGAACACTGGAGGACTACGCCGATGTTTCTTCTACCATCGGTGGAGGAGCGGAGAGCAGGCCCGACACCCCGGACTTCGGCACGCTCTCCTCCAAATGCAGCTCCAGCTCCCAGGCCCGGCCGCTAGGCAGCAGCGCCACTCCCCAGCCGGACCTGGAGCTTCTGGTGCAGGGCGCCGTGTGGCCCGAGTCCGTCGGACAGCCCCCTGCCCCGGGCATGTACATGCAGGTGCACGGGGGTTCAGTCTGGAGGCTGGAGGACGAGGAGAGGCCCCTGAAGATACTCAATGAGTACCTCACCAACCTGGGCTTCGAGGACCCGGCGCGCGTCCAGGAGGAGGGCATGAACCATGAGATTGGCTGCCTAATACGCTTTTACTTTGGTGAGTAGAAATCTCTTTCTTACATGCACAGTGTTCAGGGACACAGGATGTGTGTCCCTGAATCCTCCACTTGAGATGAATGAGAATGGGTGTGATGGTCATTTTTCATAACCCCGTTGTGTTGACGGTAATACAAGCTCCTCTGGGTTCAGATTAGTTCCAGGGAGGGCCAATAATAAGTACACATGAGGAGGATAATTATCATGCAGTCACCAGGTCCTAAGAACTCATGATACACACACACACACACACACACACACACACACACACACACACACACACACACACACACACACACACACACACACACCGCTCATACACATTACCATTATGTACATACACACTTCTATGAAAACAGACGCTACCCCCAAGAGTCTGTCATCTATGGGTTTGTCACAGTATGCAGGAAACTAGGATTGAGAAACAGGCTTCATTATTCCTTTATTACCTACTGGCTGTTTCTAAAGCTTGGCCTTGGCCTGTCTCTGTTCTCTCTTTTGTTGTTGTTTTTGTTATTACCATGATTCACTGTTTCCCCCCAGATCCACCACACCTAGCCCAAATTAATCCTAGCCATATCAAACGTAAAACCACGAAAAAGGCAGATGTAACCATTTCATCCTTTCAACATTACTATTCTTAATGGAACACCCAAACGTGCTTATTTCCTTAAAACATATAATTTATTTATGCTTCATGGGAAATAACCACCAGATAAGTTTATACACACGCACAGAAACACACCCCTCTCTGCTCATTCATGGGAGCTCCCATTGTGTTGGGTCAGTGGCTCTGTGATGAATGGTCCTGCTGGAACAATGTCAATGTTGTGGTCCCCGGGAGCCTCTCTCCGCCCTGCCTGTTCCCCAACACAGGTAGACCCATCTGGAGGTAGCAAGCGGCCTCACACTGCCCTTCCCACAGAGCAGCGCGTTGAAAGCCCTAGGATGTTATTGTTGTTGTTGTTATAGATGTGCTGTGTTTTCAAAGATGGTTAATGCTTGTTGTTATTGGTGCTGTTTTGGCCGTAGACAAACAGACTTAGGCCAGGGTAAGAGGATGTCGCCGCTGGGGTGTCACTTGGGATTAAAACCCCTGGGAATTATCTTTGACAATTTTTTCACAACAACAAAGCCAGTGTGACAACGAGTTATAGATAACAATGCATGTTGTTTATTTACTGATAGACAAAAAGCGTATAGCATACTAATAATATGCTATTTGCTTCTCCAAATACCTTTTCCGGGTTTTTAATAATTCTGCTTCGTGTAAAATGGAGCAAGAAATTCTAAGTATTGTAAAAACTTGACACTACTATTAATACTACTACGCAAGTGTATTGGCACATACAACGTGGTACCCACACCACTCCACCTACATGCAAGAACATTTTAACACCATGACCAGCTTGGTATGCCCTTCCCTACTGTAAACAGCCTATCTATCTATCAACAGTCAACACTAAGAAATCTAAATACATAGATCCAAGGGAAGATATCAGCATTAGCATATTAATAGGATTCAAAATGATTACCACACAAGCCTTGCATGTTTATTCTGTGGCTAAGCAATTCTATACAATTTAATAAATTATTTATCATAATGACTGGATCAAACATCTATTTCAAGCAAGGCAGCTCCACCATTAACTCAACATTACCTCTAGGAGCAAGCGATAATTCACCCATTAATATTGTGTCATTATTTATATTGGGACAACCAGTAACTTTTTCTCTGAAATGACCAAAGCTTCAAACTGGCATGGATGTAGATGTTTAACCTGAGACTGAGTCAGCAGCATGCCCTATGTCTATGAGCGTGTATTGGTGCACACACACACACACACACACACACACTGTCTCCCTCACACGTGCAAAGTGCTGACAGCGGAGGACCGGCGACCTCAGAGGAACTCAGGTTTCACCTCCTCTGTAATTCTGATGAACCAGAGACGAGAGGAGAAGCAGGAGCAGACTCTTCTCCACTGTTCTGCTCCTCTCTGCTCCTCAAGGTCACCAGCAGCTTGTTACCTTCCTCCGGTTCCTTAAACTACATCCCCTCAGCCGAGCGTGGGCGTGGGGCTAACATACCCTATTAGCCGTTGGTGTGCTGCTGCGTGTGCATGCCGCGGTCGCTCAGCAGCTGTAGCCGCGGCCAGGGCTGTGGTTGCAGAGCAGAGCCCAAAATGAAAAAGCGGAAACGGGGAATAGGCAGTGTTTTTATATGGCATGCTACATGCACCAATACAATTCGAGAGTCAGCAGCCATCTTTGGGGAATCGCAAGTTGGGTGGGAGCATTCTGGAGGCGGGGTTACTTCCGATGCAATCTCTGGGTCATCCGGAGTTCTAACCAAACAAAAGACGGTCACTAACCTCCATGAAATTGTGTGTCTGTATGGGTCAATATTGTGTGTGAAATGTGAAGCGCTTTTAATGGCTAGGTAAATGCAGGCCATCTTATTGTTTGCAGTCAATCTTGCTTATTGGCAAATAGCGTAGTGGGCGTCGCCTTGCGGCATGTCAAGGACAAGAGAGAGTGGCCGAAAGGGCTATTTTAAACAACCGGTAGGAAATGGTCATTGGGAGACAGGATGTCGAGTCATGGCAGCAGATCTGGAGGCCAGGGGTCGTGTATGTCATGTGCATAGTAGCGCTTACAGCTGTCTTGTGTCTGTTCTGAACCACCCAGGGAAATGGTGGCGGGGGAGGCAGGATCCATATTACCCTCCGTTGTTTAGATTGAACCAGACGTAGAGGACCATGGTAGGAAGGCGATGGCCCTGTGTGCCATTTCAGGAGCATTGTTGTGGGAAACACCTTTCACTACGTCTTGTATTGGCATTCTGTTGAGGTCTGTGCCTGTTTGGAAGAGGTTTTCTGCTGCTGGAAGTTATTTAGGGAGTGTCAGTGTCAGCCAGTTAAGTGGTCTGCTTATTTTACGTATTTTCTATATATTATTTTTAGATAGTCATGATTGCTTTTCTTATGTTCACAGAGAGGTGACTGGTACTGTACCACCAAAAGATAATGCTTTTTAGATTAAATTCAAAGCAGCCTTATTTGCATGCAAAATGAACCTCCAAAAATCGACAGCGGTAAAAGAAAAACGTAAAAAAAAAAGCCTACTGCCTACTAGTAAAATATAGTTAAATATAAAACACAAGAGACAAAAAGCACTAGCAAATGGTGCAATGAAGGACTCATGGCCCGGAGAAGGGAACAGAGTGGGAGAAGGATCTGAACAATCACGGTCCGGGGCACTGAGTGCTCAGAGTGTACCAAGAGCTGAGGACAAGTGAGGACAGCGGAGGAGAATATGCTAATGAGGACCCAACACTGTGAGGGCCCTTTGTGCGCCGCTGACGCCACACGCACCCTCTTCACGAGGAGGAGGGCCTTCGCATCGCGAGGTGCCGGTAGCTCGGTTTCGCTCGCTAATGTGTGCGTCTGGCCTCCTGTCATACATGCTCTGGGAGGACGGACGATGAACTAATTGATATGAAGAGTTAATTATCTTCACTGGTGAGCCCCGTGGCAGCCTCAGGCCCGGGATAGAGGAGGAGGAGGAGGAGGAGGTGGAGGAGGCAGCGAAGAGCTGGCCGTCGGTCTCGTAAGGCGTTGCGTAACGACAAGCTAATCTGATCCGAGATCCTTTCAACTGGCTCAGAATGTTCCTCGTCTGCTCCCGCCGTGGGAGTAGACGAGGAAAGTGGCGTGTTTATGCTTAGCCCGCTTAGACCTGCTGAGAGCAGCAGGAGAACAAAGGGACCCAGAGTTATTTCATTTGTTTGGATTTAAGCTTTTAGCCACCCAGCGTGGGCTGACTGCGCTCTGTTTCAAGGGCGACCTATGTATTTAGAGACTATCCTACAGAACTTGTTGAAGTGATTCTCCTTTAGATTCACATCATTAAGGAGCAAGTAGTTAGTGCATCTTGCTACTTGGGTAATCTGCTTGCTGTATACCACCAAGTACACTATTCCCAGCACTATTACGTGCCAAGCACCCTCAATCACCAAGCCATCTACAAACCAAGCACCCTAATAGGGAGAGCAACATTACAAGTACCCTACCATGCACGTTTTGAAGGTAGGAGGAAACCTATACTGACGATTAGGATTGGGCGATATTGCCTGGTCCGTTTATTCTCTCTATATATTCTTATTGCCTGGTAACAATTTATTTACTTCTCCATCCTGTAATACATCACTTAAAACACATAAGGATATACATATGACCAAAATCCGAGCATGATTCTAGTTTTAGTCCTATCCTGATACATATTTAATGATATATCACCCAGTCCTAAAATGAACATTTTTCGGCCTCAGTAATGCCCCAGGCGTATTTGAAACTCGGACCTTGTGTGATGAATCTCTCCCTTTCTTTTGCTCTTTCTCTCTCTGTCTCTCGCTCTCTGACTCCCTGGTTACACTGTGTTTACAGCCAAGCCCGCCATGCTGCGCGTAGCCAGCGAGGGGTTAATAAAACAAATCACGCCCCGCTGACTACACACCCTCATTCACTCTCCCTGTGAGCCCTCTGGCTGTTAGGGCTCACTTATATAACCACTGCGCTGGGAGAGAAGAGGGAAGTGTGTGTTTGTGTGTTCATGTGTCTGTCCTTTTATTCCAAAAAGGTGGACATCCATTCTGAAGCGCCTATAAATAACTTCCTGTACGATGCAAAAAGACCATTGTTAAAATGAAGTCTCTGTTCCTGTCGGCCAACAATAAACGTCTTGATTTATTCCTGAGTTACACACACACTCTTCTCTCTCTATCTCTCTCCATCTCTCCCTGTCCTCACTGTCTCCTCACCTCTCTCTATTTTTCTCCCCCTGTCTCTCTCCCCTCTCTCTCAATTCAATACACGTTAGCATAACTTTACTGATGGTACATAAACATTTACAATAACAAAGCAGTTAAACGTCTCCCCCCTCTCCCCCCAGGTAAGCCACGGAGCGTGGGCGGTTGGGAGCGCGTGCAGCTCTCAGGGGTCTTCAACGTGAGGAAGGGGAAGCTGGCGCTGCCGGTGAACCGTTGGTCCAAGCGGCAGGTCATCCTGAGTGGCACCTGCCTCATCGTCTCCTCCGTCAAGCATGCACACACTGGCAAGATGCACATCCTGCCTCTGATTGGTGGAAAGGTGCGTGTGATAGTCAGCATTTCTGGGACAGAGCGGGAACCACGACAGGGGAAGAGATGGGGCCACCCACTATGGAAGGGTGACTTTTCATTACTCTGACGAGAAAAAGAGTTTCCATAGATTTATTTTATCTTATTTTATAGTTTTCCTTTTATCGTTTCTTTCATTGGAAATAGTTGAACCGAAAATGTTTACACATTATTAATGATGTATATATTTATACTAGCATGTAAATCGTGTATGCATGACAATCATTGTTAGAACAAGGAATATGATGTGGAGAGCATGCATATGCTAGTGTCCTAGCATAAGAATGACGAAAAGTTTTCATTCGAAACATTCAAGTTCCTAATGGACTTGCATGAATAAGGCTTTGAAAACAAGTAGAGGGCTGGCATAATCCGAGGATTTTTTTTTTCTTCTTACATCTGACATCCAAAATTAAACCGTAGAAGGCGACAATGTTTTTCTCCCAGACAAACGTACCATCTGTCTTCCTTTGCTGTCTGCAAATAGAAGCCCGCCTTCGGTACTATAGGTTACCGTGTGTGTTTGTGTGTGTGTGTGTGTGTGTGTGTGTGATGATGTTTGAGGAGAGGTCTGACAGGCTCTCCTTTGGTTTGCTATCAGAAGAGTTGCTTCATTTGATAGGCTTGACAGGTGGATGTTTAGTGTGTGTGTCTTGTGATCCGATAAAAAGCTGCTTTTGACAGATTTAATGGGTTGATGTTCTTGTATCGGATGAGAAAGGTGTCTTCAAACATCGTTTTCCTTTCAATTCTTCACTGGCTGGCTGTTTTTGACAAGGAGTGGGTGGTGGAGGGAGAACGGGGGGGGTATTTTATGCTTGTTATATCGTTGCTGTTCACTGTATAATTAAAGTTATTCTCAAACTGAAAGGAAAAGATTCATTTTTGTAGAAAAGTATACTTGTTTGAGGAGAGGTTTGACTAGCTGATGTTTTGTTTTCGATCAGAAAGTTATCTTCATTTGGGTTGTGTGTGTTTGTGTGTGTGTGTGTTTGTATGTGTGTGTGTGTGTGTGTGTGTGTGCGTGCCCGCTCCAGGTGGAGGAGGTGCGGAGACACAGCCACTGCCTGGCGTTCAGCTCCGCTGGTCCCCAGAACCAGACCTACTACGTCAGTTACGACTCGTACACAGAACACCTCCGCTGGCACCGCAGCGCAGCCAAGGTACACATAAAAGACTTGTCCTTCCAATGATATATATGGCTGTGGATGATGTGTCAAACGCACGCACTAAATATGCAAAGCGCTTTGAAAGATATTGGGAGGCGCTGCATAAAAGTGCGATTTATTATTCTCGCATGGCATATATTACTATTTGCTCTGCATAATAAAGTCCTGCAATGTGTGTGTGTGTGTGTGTCCGTGTGTCCGTGTGTGTTTCTGTGTGTGTCCTTGTGTTTGTGTGTGTGCATCAGATTGCATCCCAGAGGGTGAGTTCAGTGGACCTGTCGTGCTGCAGCCTAGAGGAACTGCCCCCCGCTCTCTTCTACAGCCAGGACCTCACCCACCTCAACCTCAAACACAACTTCATGTCCCCTCACAGGGGCCTGGGGGCCCTCACCAGGTTAGTACTCTGCCCAGAGCCCCGGGTACCTCCTGAACCCTGGACCCTAGATCTACCCCTCACACACAGCTCGCTCTCTTTCTCTCTCTCGCTCACACGCTCCTGTTTACACTCTCAAACCTACACTTGCAACACACCCACACACAAATGCATACATTCTTCCCAGAACCTAGTCCTTGGTACTTGGGTTGACCTCTACCACACAGGCACAAACATTCTCTCTCTCTAACACACACACACGCCCACCCAGTGTTTACACAACAAGACATGTGTGTGCAGGGCCCCCAGCTTGATTTGTTAGTATGTTTCTCTGTAGCCCCTCCTCCTCCTGTTTCTAATTGGACAGTCATGGTGTGGGGTCAGAGGGCAATGTTGTTTTGCAGTACCAGCCCACATTACCTCACGGCTCTTTGGTAGCATCAGGAATTCGTCCAAGCTAACACTAGAGACCCTATACCCCCCCCCCCCTCTCTCTCTCTAGTGTCAGTGGTCTCTTAGGACCAGGTAGGGGTTGGACAGTGAATACATTCAAGATAACACTAGATACACTATTCTCTCTCTCTCTCTCTCTCTCTCTCTCTCTTTCCCTCTCCCTCTCCCTCTCCCTCTCTTTCTTTCTCTTTCGTGTGTGTAAGGCGGTCTCTAAGGACCAGGTAGGGGTAAGTGAATTCCTCCCAGATAACACCAGAGACACTAATCAGCCCTCTCTCTATGGTAGAACACCCTACAGTTGGTTCTGGCTTTGGGGATACATGCTGCACCACAGGGTGAGAGAGATGCCACCTGTTAGCTTGTTGTTCAGCGGCTTGTCTGTTTGTAGCATGCTGCCTACGCTAAACGGTTGTCTTTTCTCCCTGGGATTTATCTCCCATATGGGGTTCCCGAGCACCAAGAATCCTATTATAAAGGGATGTGCCAGCCCAGAAGTTTTTTGTAACGGCAGTAAGTAGGAGGGATTAGAGCTCGGCGGGAGCGCTGACTGTTGGCAGCACAGTGCTTTACAGCACCCCTCTTTTAGTCCTGTCGAGGAGCTCAGAATGTTCTACAGTTGCATTTGAGTCAGGTTGGGGAGTACTGCTAGAAGACAGAGACAGGTTATTAAGGAGCAGGCATGGGTACAACTCCTCCTCTGCTACTATTGGGCTGGAGTTCAGCCACTAGCCCTGCCTTTAGTCCCACTGGCGGCTGCCTGGAGCCCCTTTGCTATTCCATGTATCTCTTAGCTGTTGTCGTCAGCCACTTTGCTGTTGTCTCAGGCCCTTAGCTGTTGTCTGTATTCCCTTAGCTGTTGTCTGTATTCCCTTAGCTGTTCTCTGTAGCTCCTTTGGTGGTTCTCTGCAGCCCCATGCGGTTTTGCCTTAGTCCCTTAGCTGCTGACTGTAGCCCCCTTAGCGCTTGTCTGTAGCCCCCTTAGCGCTCGTTTGTAGCCCCTTAGCGCTTGTCTGTAGCTCCTTAGCGCTTGTCTGTAGCCCCCTTAGCGCTTGTCTGTAGCCCTTTAGCTCTTGTCTGTGGCCCCCTTAGCTCTTGTCTGTAGCCCCTAAGCTCTTGTCTGTAGCCCCTTAGCTTTTGTCTGTAGCCCCCTTAGCTTTTGTCTGTAGCCCCCTTAGCGCTTGTCTGTAGCCCCCTTAGCGCTTGTCTGTAGCCCCTTAGCTCTTGTCTGTAGCCCCCTTAGCTCTTGTCTGTAGCCCCCTTAGCTCTTGTCTGTAGCCCCTTAGCTTTTGTCTGTAGCCCCCTTAGCGCTTGTCTGTAGCCCCTTAGCTCTTGTCTGTAGCCCCTTAGCTCTTGTCTGTAGCCCCTTAGCTCTTGTCAGTAACCCTTAGCTCCTGTCAGTAGCCCATAGCTCCTGTCAGTAGCCCCTAGCTCCTGTCAGTAGCCCATAGCTCTTGTCAGTAGCCCATAGCTCTTGTCAGTAGCCCCTAGCTCCTGTCAGTAGCCCATAGCTCTTGTCAGTAGCCCATAGCTCCTGTCAGTAGCCCATAGCTCTTGTCAGTAGCCCATAGCTCTTGTCAGTAGCCCATAGCTCTTGTCAGTAGCCCCTTAGCTCCTGTCAGTAGCCCCTTAGATCCTGTCAGTAGTCCCTTAGCTCCTGTCAGTAGTCCCTTAGCTCCTGTCAGAAGCCCCTTAGCTCTTGTCAGAAGCCCCTTAGCCCTTGTCAGTAGCCCCTTAGCTCCTGTCAGTAGCCGCTTAGTTCCTGTCAGTAGCCCCATAGCTGTTGTCAGTAGCCCCTTAGCTCCTGTCAGTAGCCCCATAGCTGTTGTCAGTAGCCCCTTAGCTCCTGTCAGTAGCCCCTTAGCTCCTGTAGGTAGCCCCTTAGCTCCTGTCAGTAGCCCCTTAGCTCCTGTCAGTAGCCCCTTAGCTCCTGTAGGTAGCCCCTTAGCTCCTGTAGGTAGCCCCTTAGCTCCTGTCAGTAGCCCCTTAGCTCCTGTAGGTAGCCCCTTAGCTCCTGTCAGTAGCCCATAGCTGTTGTCTGAAGAGCCCCATAGCTGTGCCCGTTGCCCGATGGCAGTTGTCAGTAGCCCTCTGGTAGCTCCTTCCTATATCCTCTGTTTATTGCCCTCTTGGGTCCCTGGCAGCAGCCCAGAGCCTGGGGGGCTCTGTGCTGGGTGGGCGTGGGTGGTGGTGGGCTGCCCTGCTCCTGATGGGAGTGGAGATCCGCTCCCATTGTTTCTATATAAACAGTCGCTTCCCAGAGCTCCGTTTCCAGGAATGCGTGTTGTTTTTCCGGCGGCGCGCTACCGCGGCCCAGCGTCAGGACGGAGAGGTGGGGCCGGAACGGCCGGTCACCCCTTGGTCCTCCATCAAACACACTACAATGAGTTAAACACACAGACGCACACACACAAAGGCATGCACGCAGTGGCACATAGCCACATACACACACAAACATGCATAGGCAAACACTTGCATAGTCATGCGTGGAATGCATGCTTCCACTACTTCAAACCCTTCAACTTTTTGTAAACATGGTTCGTAAAGCAATATGCTTGTGTTATTTCCTAAACTCGCAAAGGCGTTCTCCACTGCTTATCAGATTGGCATGACGCAAATGTTTAGATAGTTCATCTCTTGACAACCCTGACCTCTCCTGTCAGTTTCTACCTTTCCTTGGTCTCGCTCTTCTCTTTCTTTATTTTTTGTCTCTGCCTGTCCCTGTCTGTGGCTGTCTTAACCATCATTTCATATTTCTTCCCTTCATATTGTATTGTGTTTCACCTCAAAATAACTGCCTCGATTCAAGTATGTCTCCAACTGTATTTTCTTCTGCGCTGTCTGTCATATATCTTTCGGAAACCTGAGTTTAACATCAGATTATCCAGTCATAAATCCTTTCTCTCGCTCCCTTTTTTACATCTCCCGCATGCCTCTTCCTTTAATTCTTTATTTCCCTTCTCTCTCTCTCCCGCTATATATCTGTCTTTCCTCTCACATCCATTGCCATATTCCTCTTCTGTTATCGTCGCCCTTCTCTTTCTCTCTGTCACCATATTCATCTATATCTCCCTCTTGCTTTCTCTCTTAATCTTCTTAAATTCTACTCCCCTTTACTCCATCTCTTTTCCAATGTATATCTCTCTGTATCCCACCATTGCCTACTTCCTTCCTTCCTTCCTTCTCTCTATCTCTCTTCCTCCCCCTTCTCTCTATCTGTCTCTTCCCTTTCGCTTCTCTCTATCTTTCTACCACTGTATCTCCCCCTCTCACCTCCCTGCTCTCCCTTCTCCTCGCCTCTCTCTCTCCAGGTTCTGTAAGCTGCGTAGCTTGACTCTGTCTAACAACAGGCTGTGTGAGTTCCCCGTGGCGCTGTGCGACATGTCCTCGCTGACGGAGATCAACCTATCGGGGAACTTCCTGACTTCCCTGCCGCCGGCAGCCGGGACCATGCACAAGTGAGTCGACCGTACGGCGGCCTCATCCCCCGTCATCACCCCCATCCTAAACACCAGCCCTGGCCTAAACCCCACCCACACTCATCCCTACCCTTCACCTTTGCCTCACCTTCCCCATCAGCCCAACCCTCAGCTTTGCCTCAACTTCACCTCAACCCCCCACCCACTTGCACCTTCGCCCTTCAAAGTCACCCACGTCGTGACGGCCCCCCACCTCATCCTCTATCACCACCACCACCCCCCCCCCCCCCACACATAAACCCTGTTCCCTCACCATTCCTCTCTCTGCCACACTCACTTTCACCCCCACCCTCACCGCCCCCCTCAACTTCTCATGTCACAGTCACTTTGCACTGGATCTGAGTGTTCACAACACAAGATGATCGGGTGGAGGCAACCTTGCAACCTGACAAACTCAGTTCAGTGTATCAGAGTTTGATACCGTGCAGTTCTTATGTGCTCATGTGCGTTTGTAACCCTCGTGAGTCACTGGGTTGGGTTGGATGGGGCTGGTGGGGCATGGGGGGGGGGGGGGGGGGGGGGGGACGCGTTCAGGCCAATCCTCTCTAATCCGGTTTGCTCGTAAAGGCGGATCGGACATCTCCACGGTTCTCTACTTACGCATCCCCAATGACATTATCACCCACAGCAGCAGTAGTAGTGATCCTCTCTGCGATGAGACCCTAATCTCAATGCCACTGTCGCATCCGGAAGAACACTATATGACCACCAGGTGACATGTTGATTAGCGATCAATTGCTTACAAGCCATGTCAAATTAAACCATTGGTGACATCACACATGAGTGTAAATCGGCAATAGTTACTAATACAGGGCCGGGCTGTGCGCTAGCTCAGCAGAATCATCATAAAGCCTCTGCGCGTACCGACAACTGACAGAGCAGATTTCCATTCACAGAGGGGAGCGTTGCATCTTTAGGCGTATTAACACTCTGTTTGTCTCCTGGCTGTCGCTAAAAAGCTTCTCGGTAATAAAATCATAGAGTGAGTAAATTGTGAAGATAAACAGCAGGTAGAAGGTGTGTTTGCGGTGTGTCTCTTGCGTTTCAATCACTGCCGATAAATGATCTGTGTTGGGGAGGAGTTGGCAGTGGGCTGCACTGACACTGCAGTAGTTTTTCTTCCTCATAGTCATAGTGCAAAGTCATAGCTGGCGTGCCCTTGTCGGGAAGGGGATAAAGTGTTCTGACGTGATATCTGCATCCAACGGATAAATAAACACTTGCAAAGCAGTGTATCTGTGTTATTATAAAATGATGAGGAATTAAATTCAAATTAAAAGTTACTTTTATTAGAGCTATAGTAAGTATTACTTTAGTATATCTACTATCTATAACAGTGTGAGCAAAAGTGTTTTTCTATCAGGAAAATATTGTTATTCTTATCGGAACTATGAAGATGGTTCTAATGTTTCATTAAAGTAATTAACCATGTATGAGATGGATCTGGTTGTACACACTCCAGAGGATGGAGGAAATCAATTAATTGTGACATAATTGAGTGTTCAAAAGAAATGCAACCCTAAACACCCAAAATGTACTCGAGATAAATCCGACCCCTAACTCTAACTGAACGTGTCCGCCAGCCTGCAGACTCTGCTCCTGGACGGGAACTGCCTGAGCTCCCTGCCTGTGGAGCTGGGCTCCCTGGAGGGTCTAGTCTACCTGGGCCTCTCCTTCAACCGCTTCCACTGCATCCCCCCGGTGCTGGAGAAGTTCAAGGGGCTGGAGCGGCTGTGCCTGGCCGGGAACAAGCTCTCCCTGCTGGACTTGTCTGCTCTGCAGTGGCTGCCCGCGCGACACGTCGACCTCAGGTACCACTTTGATTTGGCTCCTTCCATGGTTTACTTCCGCCATTAGCACGTTGCGGCGTAGCACCTTGGCACTGAAGTGGGTTTGATGTTTGATGTTTAGAGCCGTTTGACCTCGGGTCCGGCGGGAGTTTCATGTTTGATGTCTAGAGCTATTTGAACTTGTGTCTGCTCTGAGGTTTGGTGATGCTGAAATGCTCAGGGGTATGTCTGGTTTACTCGAATATGAAATATTTAACAGGAGCCTTGTTATTCACACCTATTATTGAAGCATTATGATCTACTATTCTCATGATGATTAGACAAGCATAATGCTATGATTAATAGCGAGTCATAATGAGAATAGTGCTGCTGCTCCTACCGCAATACTATTACTCATACTATTTCTATTACAACTGTAATTACTGGGCTTTATCAATATTTCTCACCATATGTTGCGAGCTATGTGATAAAATCAACCACATGTATTCCTCCAGGTATAACTAAAGCTCTGTCTCTTGTGTTGGGCGGGGCTCCAGGTTGAACCGGCTGCAGAGCGTGGTGGTGGGGGAGGCGGGGGCGCTGGCCCACGTCACCCAGCTGGACGTGAGGGACGCCGGGCTGGAGGAGCTCGACCTCCGGCCCCTCTCCAGCCTGGAGCTCCTGCGCTGCGACCGCAACAGCCTGGCCCGGCTCAGGGTCAGCGGCCACGCCCTCAAGGCCCTGCACGCGGCCAACAATGGTACGTGGGCTGGGTACCTCAGCGGTCGGGGACGATTAGAAACTGGAGAGTTGCCGGTTCGATCCTTTGGTGTTTTTGGGCAAAATAAATCACTGATATACTTTATGAATAGAGTCCATCATAACTTGCATATGAATAGTTGAAGAGCAGTACAATTATATCATGCATTTCATATTGGATCATTGAATCATTTCCGCTTGTCATGATGGGACAAAACCCTTAAGCCCAATTCAGACCAAAGATTTGCCTCGCAACGACTTGCAACGAGACTGTTTTGGAACGTCGCAGGGGAAAAGTTGCAGCAGTGTGAACTGGTCGTTGCAGCGCGGCTGATGCCGTGGCAAGGAGTCGCCAGAGATTGAACGTGTCAAAATCGCCAGGTCCAGTTTAAGAACACAACAACGTAGCTATTTCTCTTCAGCCAATCAGGACACAGCACAGAACAACTTGTACGTCTCGGCCTTACTCCGTCCCAGTCCCGTACTGTCCACAGTAGGCTAAACGTTAGCTTTAACCGTTGATATGGTTACATGCGGCCATTCCAACATGCCCCCGTGTGATGCTGATGCTGTAGCGGCTCTCAGCTGTGCCAGAGCGTTCACAGTTGCTAGGGAAACCACCTGACGTCGCCGCCCGGTGCAGCAGTGTGGACTGCCCCGCTTTTAGAACGTCGCAGCCCGACTCGGAGTTGCGAGTTGCAAGTCGTTGCGAGGCGAACCTTTGGTCTGAACTGGGCTTTAGCATTACCTGATCTGTATCTCTTTCAAACCAGAATAACAAAAAACAAACCTTGAGTTCTCCCATCAAAGCGAGTGCTTGACATTCTCTCAACATGTCATTGAGTTACAAATCTTCCATCCTGAAGAAACCCTCGCTCAGCACTTTAGCGAGCACAGCCCGCTGTGGATGAGTCACCCGTTTTATCTTTCTGTTGGCGCGTGCCATCTGGACCTATAAACCAGGGCTTTACACAGCCTAGCGCTATGCCTGGTGTGATCCGCATATGTCCCCCTAACTCCTGTATTCTGCTGGGCAGAGCTGAAGCAGCTGGAGGTGGAGCCCGTGCCAGAGAGCCTGACCGCTCTGGATCTCTCCCGGTATGACAACGCCCAGCTATTTATAATGACGACCTATTTACTGCAGGCGCCCGCTTCTCCCTGCGCTACAAACTGCTGCCCTAACTCTTTGTGTCTGTGTGTTTGTTTGGGGACTGTGTGTTTTGGGTTTGATCGTGTGTGTGTGTGTGTGTGTGTGTGTGTGTGTGTGTGTGTGTGTGTGTGTGTGTGTGTGTGTGTGTGTGTGTGTGTGTGTGTGTGTGTGTGTGTGTGTGTGTGTGTGTGTGTGTGTGCGTGCGTGCGTGTATCTGGTGATCCATTTGGATGTGTGTGTGTGTGCGTGTGTCTTCTAGGAACAAGCTGGACAGTATTCCTGGATGGGTGATTGGTTGCAGCAGACTGGAGGTGTTGGATATCAATCACAACTATGTCACCGAGCTGCCCTTACAGTAAGCTACATACATACACAAACAGACCCCAAAACAAACACACGGACCCCCAAACACATACACACATGTCCTATATACAACATAAGAGGCAGATTCATAAATTAATTTCTTAAGTACTTGAAAAACCCAAGTGAGAACCTTGTGTGAATATGTACACCGTCTAGAGGGCATTTGTCCCAGCCAAGGGGTCGTGGGTTCGATCCCCGACCTCGCAATCTACCTGTACAAGAACAACCTGTACTTGAACAAGGTGCCCGGCCCCGACAGACAACCTTCACATTTTGTACTGTCTAAAGGGCTTGTACATCAGAATGCATCATGGAATGTCTTGTTGGCAATACTCTGGGATTAAATATTGCTACAAATCTCAAAATACCTAATAAAAGTAAACATACCATATTCTAGGCTTATTACATTTTTTCTTTTGCCGAACTGTCATATATTTAATCGTTTTTTTACGATTTAATTACCAGACAATGTCAAAAACACCATAACTACAAACATAACATTTAACCTTCCAATCCTTGTATGCTTTTAAAATGGTTGTTGCGATTTTACGTTGCATGTACAAGCCCTATTCCTAAGTTGTTTCAGCGGTCACACGCTGATTCTCTCTTTAAACCAAAGACACACAACACACATGTGTGATTAACTCCAGTGCGGGCGTTAATGTCCTGAGTGCTCGCTCCAAGTGTGCACGCCTGTCTCGTTTTCACTAATAAGCCTCAGCGGTGGGGGCCTGACACTTGATCCGCTCTGCTGCAGAGCTCGCCCTGAGGTGGCGTCGCTCTGGATGTGTTAATAGTACCACGGTGATATCTCTCTCATGGCATCGCCAGGTTTGCTTAGAGCGAGCCCTTAAAGGTTATTCCTCCCCCCGCCCCCCCCCCCCCCCCCAAACTCAACCCAATGCATTTTGTTTGTGTTCCCCAAGGTTCCTGTGCAGCAGCAGCCTGAGGAAGCTCCTGATTGGCTGGAACCGCCTGAGCTCGCTCGCCGATAGGCTGGAGCGATGCCAGCTGGAGGTGCTGGACGTGCAACACAACCAGCTCACAGGGCTCCCCCACAACCTGTTCATCAAAGCACTGAGGTTGACACACTTTCACCAGTCCCTTTCTTTCTCTTTTTGTTTGTTCCTCATTGCTTTCATTCTTTCTTTCTTCCTCTTCTTTCTTTCTCTTTCATTCTTTCTTTTTCTACTTTCTTTTGTTAAATCATTCTTTCTTTCTTTGCCAAATTCTTTGTTCCTTTCTTTTCCCTTCATCCTCAATAAACACTTGTACTCCTGGCATTCTTTTTAACCTGGGTTGTCTTTCATAACAGCCTGCGGTACCTGAACGCATCAGCCAATAAGCTGGAGAGCGTCCCCCCGGCGACCCAATCAGAGGAGAGCCTAAGCACACTCCAGGAGCTCTACCTGACCAATAACAGCCTGACAGACAAGTGTGTGCCTTTGTTAGCGGGACACACCCACCTCAGGGTGCTCCATCTCGCTTTCAACCTGCTGCAAACCTTCGCTGCCAGGTAAAACGCTGCACCTCGACCTGATCCCTTCCGTTTCCCTCTGGGGATACATAAAGTATTCAATCTATCAGTCTATGTATTGATCCATCTTCAACATGAGCGAATAGATGTTAAGCTACATAAGGAAAGAAATGAATTGGGAGTTTTCGAAATCCGCCAGTTGTACTCCTTGACAAAGTTCATAATTAGAGGTGAGAATCTGTCATTGTCTCGTTTGTATGGATTCACGTTGTACAGCAAAATGTTGTTCTTCATTTTGATGGAAGGAATTACGGCCAACATGGGAAAACTAAATTCTATTTTGTCTCACTTTTCCATGCTGGGGTACATTTTCAGCTTATGTGATGAATAATACTTAATGAACATGAACACACTTAACTAATACCTATTGTGTCCCATTTCCTATCATTACCATCATAATTAGTTCCTCCGTGTCTCCCAGCCCTAGTATCACGGATTTAATTACATTTAATGTGATAACCTAACCATGCAACCCTCTTCTCCCGCCCGGCCCACTCCTTCATCCCCTTCTCTCTCCACCTCCTCGTGCTCCCGTTCCTCCCCCTTTCCACCCTCCTCCTCTCCCCTTCCTCCACCACACCCTCCCTGCCCTTCCTCCTGCAGTAAGCTGGCGGGCCTGGAGCAGCTGGAGGAGCTGGAGCTGAGTGGGAACCGCCTGCGCGCCGTCCCCACCACCATCCTGAGCTGCAGGCGTCTCCACACGCTGGCCGCTCACTCCAACTGCATCACCGTCTTCCCCGAGGTCCTCCAGCTCCCCGAGATCAAGGTACCCCAGGGCTCCTACACGCACAGGGACGTCAACACCCATCACCCAGCCACACCCAAACAACGCACACTCTGTCTCTTTCTCTTCCCTTCTGTCTCTTATCGTTCTAGCGACATGAGCTGCAATAAGCTCACTGATGTCTTTTGTCCCTCTGTCCCTCTCCCCCGGCAGTGTGTGGATGTGAGCTGTAATGAGATAACGGAGGTCTCCCTACCGGAGAGTCTGCCTGCTAAGCTGCAGGAGCTGGACCTGACGGGGAACCCCAGGCTCACCCTGGACCACAAGAGCCTGGAGCTGCTCAAGTAGGCACACACGCGCGTGCACACAAACACAAACACACACAAGCAATAAACTCACAAGCTATTGTGCACATAACGTGTAATAAAATTAGTTTTAACATACAATAAATAACAACTCCCTCTGCTATTCCTTCTCCCTCTCCCCCCTCCCTCTCCCCCCTCCCTCTCCCCCCTCAGTAATATCAGGTGCTTCAGGGTGGACCCCAGCCCGTCTGCCCCAGGGGCCAGCGAGGGGCCTGGGGTCCCTGCTGTCTGGAGCCACGGCTACACAGAGGCCTCGGGAGTCAAGAACAAGTCAGTGAAACGCCTTTATTTTACATTACAGTCGTTTTTATTAATTTACTCTCTTATACTAAGAATGGGTGTAGGGGATCTTTCTATGAAGTGAACTGTTCCAATTCTGTCTGTTTTGAACTTGCGGTGCTCGCTTTTTTGTAGTATAAACACAAAGTTGAGCTTAAAGGTGACGCATTATACATCACAAGTAGGTGAGACACCCACTTGTGGTGGAGAAGAGGCAGATTTTCCAAACTGCTTGTAACAGCTCATCACACTCACACCTGGTGGTATAATATGTCACCTTTAACCTCGCTTAAACCCTGGCGTTTATCGTCTCAAAGGATTTTGGTTCACTGGTTTCTGAGCTGCTAGGCTGTGTGTTTGTCTGTGAGCTAACAGGCTGCGTGACTGTTTGTTTGCAGATTGACAGTTTATTTGTGTGCTTACATGGTGTGCGTGTGTGTGTGTGTGTTTTGATTGATAGGCTTTGTGTAGCGGCCCTCGCGCTGGACAGTTTCTGCGGGAGCCGCGAGGCACTGTACGGTGTGTTCGACGGCGAGAGGAACGTTGAAGTGCCTTACCTGCTGCAGTGCACCATGGGAGATGTGCTGGCCGAGGAACTCCACAAGAGCCAAAGACGAGAGAACTACATGACCAACACCTTTCTCACCATGCAGAGGTACACGCCTGCTGCAGTGGTACCCCTCATTCACACCGAATGCAGTGTAGAAGCCATACGTGATCATCGACATGTCGATTCACAAAAGGCTCATGACGCAAGAATCTAAGACGTTTTTTATTATGTATCCTGGCTGAGTGTGTGAACTGGAGTGAATTCCCGAAGCTCCTAGATGAACATTTAAGTGTCTGCTTTATGATTAAAGAAATGTTGTAAGCGGCCTTGAATTACATGTCCAGACATCCTTTCTTGTTTGTTTGCGTGCCTCTTTTAATTGTTTCTGTTTGTTTGGTGTACTTCTGTGTGTTGCTCCATGCCGCATTATGTGCGTGTGTATTTCCTGTATGTAACCGCGTGTGACGTGTACGTCGCTCTGTTATTGTGTGTGTGTGTGTGTGTGTGTGTGTGTGTGTATATCAACGTGTGTTGTGTGTACGTTGCTCTGTGTTATTGTGTGTCTGTGTGTGTGTGTGTCTCTCTACATGTGTGTGACATGTCATGTCCCCCCCCCCCCCCCGCGCAGGAAACTGGGAACAGCGGGCCAGCGTCTTGGCGGCTCTGCGGCGCTGTGTCACATCCGCCACGAGGCCCCGCCCCTCTCGGAGCGCGGCTCCGGGGGCTGCCTCACCCTGACGGCGGCCAACGTGGGGAAGTGCTGCGCCGTGCTGTGTCGCGCCGGGCGTGCCCTCCCGCTGTCCGTCACGCACAGCGTCCGCGAGGAGGAGGAGCTACGCCGCGTGCGCACGCACAACGCCATCGTCACCGAGGTACAGGACACCGGTCGGGGCTGTAAACTCTTATTGATCTTATTGAATGATCGGGTTAGGGTAGAGTCTGGGTTGAATAGTAAAATAAGGAATCGATGCTTAAAGAGTATAATTGAATATAGTGGTATGCTGAAGGAGTAAAATATTATATTATGACCGCAAAGATTGGTTGTTCAACTGATTAGTCGAGCCACAGAAAATTCAATAAATCTATTGATATTCGATAAATAATTTATAAATCTTTAATCTATTTAAAGTAATTTATGAAGTAATTTCAAAAGAACATTTGGTGAAATGATACAGTGCAACGTTTGAGGTCCGAGAGAGAGAAATGTTGTCTAAGATTTGCTGAATATCATCATGCACCTACATGAGGTGAGCGCTCGCTCTCGCGGAGGTCCGTAGTGTGAATCCTCCTTGTGCCCCCCCCCCGCCCGCAGGACAACAAGGTGAACGGCGTGACCGACTCCACCCGCATCATGGGCTACTCCTTCCTGTGCCCCGCTGTGACGCCGCGGCCCCACGTCTCCACGGTGACGCTCACGCCGCACGACGAGTTCTTCCTGCTGGGCAGCCGCGGCTTGTGGGACACGCTGTCGCCCAGCGAGGCGGTGGAGGCGGTGCGCAGCGTTCCCGACTCCCTCGCCGCCGCCAAGAAGCTGGTGACGCTGGCGCAGAGCTACGGCTGCCCGCTGAGCGCCAGCGCCGTGGTGGTCCAGCTCAGCATCACCGACGACTGCTGCGGCTTCTGCGAGCCCCCGCCGCCCCCGCCGGGCAGCCCCGGTCTGGGCACGCACGGCGCGCTCCACCACCACCACCACCACCACCCCCAGCAGCAGCACCACCCCCACCACCACCACCCGTACCCGCCCGGCGAGGGGTCCCTGGCCCTCCTGCCGCCGGCCCCGGCGCCCTCGTCCGGCACGGTGAGCGAGCTGAGCAGCGAGTTCAGCACCTCGGAGATGAGCAGCGAGGTGGGCTCCACCGCCTCCTCGGAGGACCCTCCCCCGGGCACGCCCCACACCCCGCTGGCGGGGGGAGGAGGAGGAGGAGGCGGGGCGTCTTCAGGGCGGAGCCGTGGCGTGCGTGGCGGCGGCGGCGGCGCAGACTTCCAGAGGCAGTACTCCGGGGCGCTGTCGGACAACGGGCTGGACAGCGAGGACGAGGAGCCCATCGCCGGCGTGTTCTCCAACGGCAGCCTTGTGGAGGTGGAGGCGGACGTGCACCGCCTGCACAGCTGGGAGCACGCCGCCGCCGCACGGTCCGCCGCGCTCACACCCGCCGCCGCCGCCGCCGCACACCCCCAGAGCCCCACCCCGGGGCTGACCTCCGCCCCGGCTTCCCCGTCACCCTCTCCCTCTCTGGCGCCGCCGCCGCCGCCTCAACCCGAGTCGACCCCCGTCCCCACTCCCCCTCCTCCCCCTCCCCCATTCTGCCCCGGGGCTGAGGGGGCATTGTCGGGCACACTGGGTCGCAGGCCACGCCCCAACGGCTCGGTGGCGTGCCAGGGGCGGAGCCAAGATCTGATAGAGGTGGCGGCGGACGCTCCCGCCAAGAAGGGCGGGTATTTCAACGCCCCGGCCCAACCGGACCCCGATGACCAGCTCATCATCCCCCCAGAGCTGGAGGAGGAGGTCCGGCAGATTATCCAGCAACAGCAGCAACAGCAGCAGCAACAACAACAACAACAACAACAGCAACAGCAGCAGCAGCAGCAGCAGCAGCAGCAGCAGCAACAACAACAACAACTTCAGCTGCAGCAGCAGAATCACCCACAACAAGCACACAGCTTCCAGAAGCCCGCTGACTACTTTGTCACGCCACTCTGACTGGCCAGACCCTCTTCCCCAGGAAGCCTCAACTGTTGGATCGGACGGAACACACCCCCTCTCCAGAAGCCCCTGCCATCCCAAAAACTGGCCCCACCCTTTAACTGAAGCCTATCCTCCTCCATCGGACTGACTATGCCCACTACCCCAGGAGTCCCATCCCCTCCCTCTTCACAGGACACACCCCTTTCCCTAGAAGCCCCTCCCCCCTTGCCAGCAGAGTGCTGTGGCCACGCCTCCCATGTGCCTCCCGTTAGGGGTTAAGCTAGTGCTAACTCTCCAGCGTCAGGAAACACCATGCAATTTTATATCCCCTTTTCCTGCATTAATACTCACTTATTATAAGGTTAACTTAATGTCATTATTATTTTGTTTTTTTTATCATATTGGATGAATGAAGCACTAGTTTGAAAGCTTTTTACCAGTTTCTTCTATTTGAGGCTAAAGGGTTAAATGGTACGGTTGGACGTGGACCACACTGTTGTTCCCAAGCGCTGGGCGGACATTTTGTTAAGTTGCGGAGGACAGCCTTTTAAGGTGGTCAAGAGTTAGTAAAAAGAGATCAAAAGATACTTAGACTAACTCCTAGGAGTTGATATACTCACGAGTGACCTAGTCACTGAAGTGTTAACTAATATTCTCTGAGAGAAAAGCTGATTATTTTAGGTGAAGTATCAAAGGCGGTTTGGGGAGATGTTACTAAGCATTAACTGCTGAATGAATGTTTTAGTTTTGTTTTTGGAGCAGTGTTACACAGACTTTGTGAAACATGGAGACAGAAAAAAACCCGCACAAGAAGAGAGCTACTTTTGCTAGATAATAAATCTATGTTTTCAAATAAACTAAATACGTTTTTTTTTATCTGTGTTTGAAGTGTTTCGCACCATACACTAAGGAGGCACTCATGCTCATCCAACAAGTAAACCATGATGTCACTTTTTCCTCACATTCATCATTTCAGAAGAACTTGCGGTGTCAGTGGTGGGGTGATGTCATCTTAAGCTCGGTGACTGGCATACCTTGAACGTGGAACACAGGCGCCCCCTGTAGGCTAAAGTGGGCGTGGCCTTACTCTCGGAAGGTGGAGTTTGTTTGTTTAGCCTATCACGATTATATACTCAAGAGTTCAAGTGTATTTGTATAGACCATTATCAGATTAAATACTGAAAGATGAAGTTTATTTGTAAGGCCTGTTATCAAGAGTCAAGTTTATTTTAACCCTCTATCAGTTAAAATGTAAATGTGACAGCTTATGAAACAGGCTTTATTTATGGCCTGTATTTTTAAGGGAAGTTTGCTCTGACGAGATGTATGTAAATGGTAGACTTAAATTTCATGTATTTTATTAAACATATATATACATTATTTTACAACAAAATCATAAAACATTAAAAAACATTGATTGCAAAATCCTATGAAACAAGCTTAAAATTGATGAGACACTAGAAGAAATTAACATTCACGGATCATTTAGGAGTCATTAAAAAGTAAACGTACAAATAAAATCTCAGGTCAGACTAGTGCCGGGTGATATCACACAGTGACCAGTATTGGTCCAGATACATCATCACTTGACACCAATTTGGGACATTCAGGAGCGGCATTTGCATTAACCAAAGTGAGTTCTGGTATAGATCAACTTTAATAAAAAAAAAAAAAGGAAACAATCTGCACTTTGAACCCCCCGGAGTGTCCCACCATGGTCGTCTCCGCCCTCGGTGTGACCCCCCCTGGAGCCTCACACCATGGTCGTGTGACCCCCCCCTGGAGCCTCACACCATGGTCGTGTCTGCCCTCGGTGTGACCCCCCCCGGAGCCTTACACCATGGTCGTGTCCGCCCTGGGTGTGACCCACCCCCGGAGCCTCACACCATGGTCGTGTCCGCCCTGGTCGGCGGCTGAGATCTCTCCTCGCGTCTCCCCGCCTCGTGGCGCTTCCTGTCCTGGTGGTAGCGCCTCACGCCGCGGATGGTCGTGAAGGTGAGCCAGGTGCCGACGGCGTACAAAATGGCCGTGATGAGTCCAAACAACGCTACGGCGGCGTCGGCCCCGCCCACGTCACAGTTCATCCACGTGTAGCCGTTGCGCGCGTACAGCCGCTCGCGCTTCTGGCACACGTCCGTGGCGTTGACGCCGATGACAAAGTGCAGGTAGAGGCCGACGGCGACCACGTAGGCCACGGCGCCCACCGCCTGGAACACCAGCGCCGCGTACAGGGTCTTACGGGGCAGGTGGTGGGGGGCCTTGTTCCCCGACACGGCGAACACCAGGGAGCCCACGCCGAACACCAGGCTGAAGGCCAGGCCGCCATAGATGCCCGGCGCGCGCATCTGGCTGTACTGCATGTCCAGGTCCCGCACCTGTTGCAGCTCCGTGCCCTGCAGGTTGAAGTTGGAGTTGATGTTGAATCCGCCCAGGCCAGCATTGGACGTCAGCCCGGACATCACCATCTGTGCCGCCACCACGCAGATCAGCACCAGGGCGTTGGTCAGCACCGAGCACATCAGCACGATGCCTGGGAATAAGTCGCATTACACACACACACAATAGTCTTCCAAGCTAAATGGTCATGGGTTCGATCGCCGAAGTATTAAGACCTGCAGTCTTCTTTGACAGAAGATTTGCCGAACCCCTACCTGGTCCTGAATTACCCCTATGTATCTTCTGAATCGACTGGAAGTCACTTTATAAAGAGTCATCCTAAATAAATGTATAGTATTCCCAACAAAAAATGTTTTGTGGAATGCCAAATATAGTATAGCAAATTGTCATGGGCTCTGTGGAATACACAATTGGCTATTGTACATTCAAAAGGATGTGTGTGATTAATAGGTGTAAATTGTGGTGATCATGTTTCACGCTGAAAGCATTAGTATTAAATAGGCTGAGAGAGGGCTGACGTCACAAATAACAGAAAACCGGTTCCTCGCGGGAGGGGCTGAGGGTATCGTCCAGCTAAAGTGGTTCATCGTTTGCCGATCAATTGTTCACATTTCTTCCGGCTCTACAACTTTCTGCCCAGACGACTGAAACATAAAAACTAATATTTGATGACTTACCTCGTCGCGAACATATGTGCGAGCATGTGGATTCTTTGGGTATCTCTCTGGGGACGTCTCGTGCTCCTCTGTCCCGTGCATGGCTGGTTTCAGGTCTGTCTTGTGCAGGGTAGTAGGGCGGACGAGACGACCTGAGAGGGAAAAGAGGAATTAATAGGCAGTCGTTAACAACAGAAAGACATAAACAACAATAAAGTCAAACGGTATGAGACTTAATCTTACAGTCAATCGACTTTTTTTCCTTTTAAATCAAGGAAATAGCTGTCGATCAAATAAACCAATGAACAATCGTTGAGATCAAAACAAACGAGGAAGGCACGGTCGGTCATTGGACCGACTATAACTAAAGACAGCATCAAACAAATGACAATAATTGTACTTTAAAAATGGTACGCCGACCAACCTGTCAGGCGAGGGCTGCCTGTTGTCCTCGGGGTACCTGTCGTTGGATGCTCGATTCTCTCGACGCTCCCCGTTTCGGTCCCGGTGCCCCCTCTTGTTCCTTGGTTGATGGCTCATAGCTGTTGGAGAAAGTAGGCCACCCTGTCACTCCGGGCGAAATAATCCACCTATGTAGCTCCCGTTGGTGTTTTGCCTTGTTTTGTACAATTGGCCTTGTATTGACAGTAAACAATGTCGAAACAATAGCTTGTATAATTTACTTACTTTTGTTACAAACTATCGTTACGCAACAGGAGAATGGAGTATTGTTCAAATGTCTCTACTCTGTGTAGTTGATACCACAAAAAGAGCCCATTAAAACCCCTATAATATACACTTACTGCCTGCTGTTTGAGATCCGAAGTTAAAAGTCCAAATATCTCTCCATTTTGTTTGAGCTCGCACGCCTTCCTGTGTAGGAAAAATGTAGTTTTCAGGGTAGGTCTACAGGTAGAAAGATAGACCGCCACCAAGCCGACGGGGGAGGAAGGCGGAAGTCAGGATTCACAGGTGCACTACAGGTAAAATACTTCTCGCCTTCACGTCGTCAATCCATTCCTCTTGAGGTCCTCAAGGTTTCGATTGGGCAGGACCTTGGACCTGGTTCAAGGGATGACGAGTGCTTTTGATTTGGCCGCCTGCTTATCAGAGGATTCTGATCTGGGCAGCTCCTCATATCTTATCTTAGTTGGTCGTCTGGTCACCAGATACCCAGTCCTCGTATATTGTGGCCTGTACTGCGTTGGTCGATAGGATTTTCCAGATTATTTCATTTTTATTTTATAGGATTTAGTTTTAATAGATTAATCGATTTTTAAAAAGCAAAGGCTCTATCCTCCTGATGTATATTCATTCGAGACAGTGGGCTTTAGTCTCATGTATAGGCTGTGAGTTATTTTCACATAATTAGACAACTTTATTGGAAATAAATAGTAAATATTTAATGACGACTAAAATCTTTTAGTAAAATGGTACTTTTATGTTGAACGGAAAGAAGATTTTTTTTATTTGTTTTATACAGTTTGTTGAGGAATCTAATCTTAAAAAAAATTACAAAAACAGAGTACACATTGAAATCAAACCATTTAAAAAAACAAATGTAAAATAACAGAAGAAAATAGTAGACAGAAAAAAAAAATATCTAAAGATTTCGGCAATTTGAAAGTATTAAATGGTGCTTGTCTGATGTTTTAGCACATTTATTCCACTAGATGGCAGCAGTTATAAACCCAGTGTTTTCCCATGGAACAATAACTTCCGGCATGTGAACTGTGTCTTCTGCTCTATCCCTACAGCTGCGTTTATGAACAATATTGACAGAACATTTGATCTTCGGAGGAAGCATGCTGTGCGCCGCTGCTCTGCGGAACCTGCGGAGCTTCACTTCACCTGTGCGGTGCTGTTTGCGGTCCATAGTCACTTATGTTCAGGGCCAGAGCCCCGAACCTCGCATCCGTGAATACTTTTATTATATTGACCACCAAGGACAGGTGAATATCTGGACCGATGTACAATTCATTCACTCATAAAATGGACCCAATATCGTCTTGTCACAACATTGTTCTAATGTTGTTGGGGGGCGGGTCTTTGTTTTTACAGCTGTTCCTTGATGACACGAAAGTGAAGAACTTTGTGACTTGCTTTAAAGGTAAACAGAAGATCAGAATGAAGCCTATAGAATGGCCAACTTATTTATTTTAATAACTCACGCATTCCTCAAAGGTCTTATGGACTTTGAGTCATGTTAAACATCATACGTAATCGGTGACTGTCCAAAAAAGTAACTTTTTACCCTGACGAGGGCGTTTCTGTGATGTAAAACAGGAGGACATGTTTAAAGATTTGAAGATATTTCAGTCATCAACAACCCCTTTACAAGTGTTACATCCAGGGGATGTAAAAACAAAACAGAGTTGGTGTTAGTGTCAGTTTCCTAAAGTGATTTCCCATTGATCTTGTAACCCATATCCCTAGATCGTAGCGAAAAATCTAACTTTACTCAGTAAACTGCAGCCCCACTGCGCTAAGTCCCATTTCACCTGCAGTGAAAAGCATATATTTGCAAACATACACATGTAAAACAAATGTGAGACCCTTTTCACTCAACCCTCATGTTATGTTAACAGCCTACACATTCCTATGGGTATCATCTGCAAAACACACTGTGTGTGTGTGTGTGTGGTGTGTGTGTGTGTGTGTGTGTGTGTGTGTGTGAGAGTTCAACCGTTTTTAACAGCTCCATTACATGTGGACCTATATAAATATATATGGCTTATCCCTATATCGGCTATGATGAAATCTTCGGCAGTATATCATGTGCCCCATATTAACTCTACAAGGGAGGAATTGTTCAGAGTATTGCTACTCTAATTGGTTAATGCATCTTAATCCAACATCCATGACCAGCACACCTCCCTGGTAGAGACTTTGTTTGACTTTTGTAACATCTGAAAAGGTGTTGTTTACCCTTCATAACTGTTTAGTCATTTAGCAGAGCCTCTCTTTCCAGCGCCCCTGGCATTTTGGATGAATCATTAATGTGTGATGAGGTTAGTCATATTGCTCAGATGCCTATGGTAGACTGTGGACATTGGGTTTTGAACCCGCCTTTTAAATGGGCATCAATCCCCCTAACTGCTTGCCTATTCTACCCTCCCCCCCTCCAAGCTGGCGTCTCCCAAAAAAGTGGCTATACTGTAACGTAATTCAGGGTTCTATTTTGTGATTATTATTTTTTCATTCATATTCATGTGTTGTTCATGTTACTATTCCCCCTTCTTTTTGATTTTGAACCCCCCAGACCAGAAGTTCTTGGTGTTCTTCTTCAGCCGACTGCGTAGCAACCAGGGCGGCCGCTACAGTGAACACTTCCCCTTCCTGTCGCTGTGCGGACGCGAGAGGAACTTTGTGCGCTGCGACGACCGGCCCCTGGTCTTCACACACCTGCTGCCGCCCCCGACGGACGAGCTGGCCCCGGGGCCGGGCCCCGATATGCTGTCGTACTGCGGGGGAGGTGAGCAGCTCAGCGCACCGTTCCGCCCGGAGGCCCTCTACATGCACCCGGCCAGTGGACGCGTCTATCACCCCTGTCCGGAGCTGGCTGGAGGGGTGGGCCTGGTTCGGTCGGCCCTGGCTATAGAGCTCAGCCCCTTCTTCCTCTACGAGCAGCAGGGCCAAGAGGAGCAGCCAACGCACTTCCTATGGGCGGGGGGTCGGCACGTACTCACCAATGAGCTGGCCATGTTCTTCCCCAGGGAGGAGGGGCAGCGCAGCGGGTGAACAAAAAGAAACAAAAGAAAACTATGAATATGTTATTTATTTGAAAGTGGAATGGACACCGCTCTGGTTTAGAACTTGGTTGTGACAGAAGTGTCTCTTCTGAAGCAAAGGAAACTAAAGAAACTGCAGCCAACATGTCTGCCATTGATGTCAAGATCTACTGAATAAATATGTATTTAGTGAGGTCTAGTATCTTCTAGAACCTGATGTGGTGTCAGCATTGCCCCAAGGAACGCTTGGCATCATGTATTGACATTATGCAAAGTGGTTTGGTAAAATTAGGCTGAATATTACAAAGTTTAGTCTTCATGATGCACTATATAACCTAAGGTAACTTTGGAAATAGGGAGTTTGTAGTTGGTTAATTAATATATAGTATTACACCAGTACATTTCGCAAAGCATGTCATCAGACAGTCACGTGAAAAGCATATTATTCAATGACACGTGTGACTGACATTGAACCTGTGCCTACAATAAAAGTAGCTTCTTGATGAAATGTCACTAAAAGTGTCTACTTCAATAACAATTCTTGGTTGTGGGGCTTGGTTAAACTGCAACGAAATTGCTTTCATTCTGACCGTCGTTACTGGTGCGCAATTATATAACGGTGTAACAGTTGTGCGGCGCATTGAAGAACTTCATCTCCCAGGTGTCTCGGCAGCTCTGACTCCAGTTGAACGGGAGCCAGCCGTGTGTGAACATGGCAGCTCCGTTGAGCAAGGCATGCGAGGCTATAGAGCGGTCCATCCGTGCCCGGGTGCCCCCCATGCTGACGGACCTATACCAGTTTACCATGGCTTATGCCTATTGGAACTCCGGACGGCACAACGAGCCCGCCGTGTTCGAATTGTTCTTCAGGGAGAACCCCTTCGGCGGCGGCTTTTCGCTGTTCTCCGGTGTGCACGACTGTCTGCTGTTCTTGCGAAACTTTCGCTTTACGGAAGAAGGTGAGTGGTCAATGGTCAGAGGAGAGTGTTTAACGTGCTGGGACCGATGCCAATGTAATCAGCCACATCATTACACAAGGTTACGATAGGCATTGCGTAATGACTTAGTTGCGCTGCCTTGCGCCCCACTACTGTTGAACTTGACCCCATCGGTCGAATACCGCAAAGTTCACTGTACAGTACACCTTCTCATACATGCCTATCAAACGACAACATCCTACAGTAAAATGATCAGATAGTCCTTAACAAACGTTGCTTATAACTATTTAGTTTTTTGTAAATGCTACCCTAAATGTGTAATTATAACGCGCGTGCCTCCTAATATTGACATTCAACCGACGTCGACAGTGACGTCATATCTCCATCAGTCTTTACTGATGGAGATATTAGTCATCAGGCTTTACTTTCCCTGTTAAATGTTCTAAAAAAACTATCCTTTTTTTTGTTCATATAACAACTGAGTCCTCAGTGTGAGAGTTATTATGACGAGCGTGATTGGCCGCTTCTCTGTTGTGTGTGATTGTGGGCGGGGCCAGACGTGGAGTACCTTCGGTCTGTTCTACCTCCCACCACCAACCCCGCCTTCTTCCAATTTCTGCGGGAGCTGGACTGTTCCGGGGTGACCCTGCGCGCCGTTCCTGAGGCGACTGTGGTCTTCGCCAGGGTGAGATTCTCGAGACAGGGAGTAGTGGGGTTCGACCGTTAGAGTTTGTGATGATGGTGATGTGTTTTCGTGAATGCAGGTGCCGCTCATGGAGGTGGATGGTCCTTTGGCTGTGGTCCAACTGTTGGAGACCAGCTTGCTGTGTTTAGTCAACTATGCCAGGTACACACACACACACACACACACACACACACACACACACACACACACACACACACACACACGTGCACAGGTTTAAAATATTTTGTTTATTTTAGCAACAAAATGACTTGTGGTTGGTTTGGCTGTTGGTATGGGTGTGTGTTGTATTATGTTTGCATGGTCTTGTACTTCCTTTGTGTGTGTGTGTCTGGTCCAGTCTGGTGTGTAGTAACGCTGCCCGGTTCCGCCTGGCCGCGGGGCCCGACAGAAAGCTGCTGGAGCTGGGTCTCCGGAGGGCCCAGGGCCCGGACGGTGGACTCACCGCCTCGCGATACACACACATAGGAGGTACTAACACACACACACACACACACACACACACACACACACACACACACACACACACACACACACACACACACACACACACACCACTCTCTGTGAGTGACTATGTGTGGCTCCCCAGGCTTTGATATGACCAGTAACGTGCAGGCGGGATTCCTGTTCGGCATCCCTGTAGCAGGAACCATGGCCCACTCTTATGTCACTTCCTTTTCCTCCCTGGAGGAGGTGTGGCCTCAGGTCTGTGTTCTCCCGCCTCCTGGCTGTCAGTCATTCACACCAACTCTTTAATCTGAATAATATTATCTGTATATTGTATTGTAATTCCATTAATAAACCACCATTAGTATATTCTGTTTAAGGTCTGCACTTCTGTGAAAGCCTTTCTATTCTTGTAGATACGATTACCTGATCGAATGTAATATAATTTGAGGGATTTTATCATGTTCGTTACTCAAATAACTTTTTGCGAAATCTGGCAAATGTCAACTAATATTGGCATATTATTATTACTGGAATGCTATTGGCATATAATTGATGACTGTATATTATTGGATTATATAATGTTATATGGATTCTTGGTATATGATGGGTTTATTATTGGAGCATAAATTGAATATGATTGATACATTATTGGAATATCAGAGTACATTAGTACAATACAATGAGCTCTATATTCCCAGCTCATTCCTTTATTCATTATGATGAGACATTTGACCACTTCCTGTTCCCTGTTACTGGACAGACTCTCCTGCCGGCGGACGGAGAGAAGGACCCAATCGACCTGATCTCGCTCACCAAGGGCCTTCTAGGTCGTCTCTGTGAGCTCCTGGGGGCGGAGCCTGCGAAGATCCATGAGGGCGAGCTGGCAGCTTTCCTGTCCTATGCCATCGCCTACCCTGGAAACTTCCTGCCTGTGATTGACAGCTACAGTGTTAGCTGGTAACACCAGTACTTCTGACATCTTCCCCGTTCACGCTGAAAGTTAAACATAAACTTGTAACATAATCTTTCTAAATGTCTAGGTCACTGGTGTTTATTAATAGCGAGCATGCGTACAGCCTCTTATAAATATCGAACTAAATTTGTTCTTACCCATGAAGCCAGTTGTAAGCGTAAACGTTTTAATGCAGTTGGTTGAGGTAGAATTTACCTCATGATGTATATTATTCAGACCTTCTTGGCTTGTTCATCATAATATCTATCTCTATAGTGCTCTGCCATCTCTTTGAATGTTTGACTGCACCACTGCATGAGTTTTTTGTATGTGGTTGACTTTCGTAATAAGTCTGTCTGTCTGTCTCCACCTCCACAGTAGTGGGCTGCTGAACTTCTGTGCGGTTGCCATGGCACTGATTGAGCTGGGCCACCAGCCGCGGGGGGTGCGTCTGGACAGTGGCGACCTCTGCAGGCAGTCGGTGGAAGTACGCCGCGTCTTCAAACACTGCGCCAAGCAGTGAGTGAACGCTTCTTTGTCTACACTCTATATCACTCTACTAATGGGCCAGCCAGTGATAGCTATTCAGACATAGGGCAAGATAGATTAGTGTTACGGTTGTCCAACACACAGTAAAAAGGTTCTGGGTTCTACCTGTAGGTACCCTTGAGTGACATTATAACCCTTTCCTGGCCATTAATGACACCAAAATAGGGAGCCTGGAGCGATAGTACTAAGAAGAAGGAGGGTCGGAGCTCTGCCAGTGTTCAACTCCAAGCTGAAAGGCTCTGGGTTTGATCCCCAATGTCCACTGTCGTCATCCTTGAGCAAGATGCCCCCCAACTACCTGCTCCTTAATGACATGCCTCTGAATACATTGTATCGCTTTGGATTCCATTATTATAACCTGATAACTTCTGCTTGGGATTCCTCCAGATTCTCCGTCCCTGTGTTCGAATCTCTGATCATCGTTGGGACCAACAACATCTCAGAGCAGAGCATGATGGAGCTCAGCAAGAAGGTAAGGGAGCCTGAAGCAGATCCTGTTCTGAACAGGTCTAACCGTTCCTCTTCCTCCATGGGCCCCTCACTGAGACCGTGTGTATCTCTCTGTGTTTTAGGAGAACGAAATCAATGTGGTGGGAGTGGGAACCCACTTGGTAACGTGCACAAGGCAGCCGTCCTTGGGATGTGTGTACAAGGTAATGTTTAATGTACACACTGATATACACACATGGAGGGACCGAACTTTAAAGGTCCCATGGCATGCTACTTTATGGATGCTTTAATATAGATATTAGTAGGCCCCAAACACAGTATTTGAAGACGTTCCCAAAATTCAGCCTTGGTGCAGAATTACAGCTACTACGAGCTACTACGAGTCGCACATTGAGCTTTCCCCAAATGCGCCTTTTCGGTGTCTGTAGCTTTAATGCAAATGAGGAGGAGAGAGGCGGGTCAAGGAGGATGGTGGGGGTGTGGCCCTGAGCAGCTTGCAGCCACGGTACCATGCGCTCTGTTTACAGTGGATGTATCGCAATGGCGAGGCGCACACAGCCTTTAGCCGTGTTCTGCAAATATTCTAGAACACACAGGAATCCTAGAGCTCTATATCTAAATAATATCATATTATACATAGATATCTATATCATATAATATATATTCTCATGGCCAAAAGCTGTGTGAGCCTCCAGACGATATTATGAATCTCAAACGACCGCGTCGGGTTCTCTTACTTCTCTGATTCTTCCACGTCCACATCAATCTGAAGTAGACTGAACCACGTCATGGAGGAGAAAGGGATTGTTGCCCGTGATTGTCTCCCGCCGGAGCCTCGCTGCAGAGGGACCACCGCCTCGGCAGCGGTCAGCGCTTAGGCACCACCACCTCCTGCAGCGCCGAGGCAGAGGTCCCTCGGCAGCGGGAAGCGGGGCTCATGCGGGAGACAATCGCGGCCAACAATCCCTTTCTCCTCCATGTTGTGGTTCATGTACCTCAGGGAGTCAAAGCCAAAGTTCCTTTCCCCCAATTCATTCTCAACCATGGCTGAGATAACCCCCACTACAGACCTCGTTGTGGAAATACAAGAGACGTCAAAGAACCGACGTGTTATGCACCATAAAACCAACAGCAAACACTTGCGTTACAGTGTGTGTAATCACACACACACAGGTGGCGCTCACACGGTCGTGTCTCATTGGCAAATTATCTGGGCGGGCAAGGCAGAGAAAGGGGAGGAGCTTAGATCCTTTATGACGACATATGGGGCCACATTCCAAATCAGCGCGCTTGAGCCTCCGTTTTTCAAAGGCGAGCAGAATACCTAGTGCTCGTTTTACACCAAACGCAAGTTTTAGCCGCTGGGGGACCATAGGCAGGCTAGGGGAACTCATATTTATGTTAGAAAACCTCATAAAGTGAGATTTTCATGCCATGGGACCTTTAATAAACCTGCCTGCATTCCTTTCTTATTAGCTGCTTTGTTCAGTACTGAAGTGTGTGTGTGTGTGTGTGTGTGTGTGTGTGTGTGTGTGTGTGTGTGTGTGTGTGTGTGTGTGTGTGTGTGTGTGTGTGTGTGTGTGTGTGTGTGTGTGTGTGTGTGTGTGTGTGTGTGTGTGTAAGTTGGTGGAGGTCCGGGGGAGCCCCAGGATGAAATTCAGTGAAGACCCAGAGAAGAGCACTGTTCCTGGGAAGAAGGCTGTGTACCGTCTGCTGGACAGCGAGGGTGAGGCTCCCTGCTGTATTCTCTCATCCATATTCTCCTCTCCTAAATATATTAATTTAACATACACAAAAGCTTAATTTGGTTATAAAGCTGAATTTAGTTTTATCACAGATTTTCCAAAGTGACCCAGGGCGAATTAAGATACATGTCGTTAAAAAGCAAATAGCTATATGCCCGCGTTTAGGGCAGTGGTTCCCTACCTTTGGGTCAGGAGCCCACTTGGAGTCCTCTGACATGCATACTGCTTTGCCGGATATTGCCAACATTAGTTAATGATTGGATGATCCGTTTTAGTTCACTTTCTTTGTAAAGGTCTGTCATAATGGCGTCTTAATAGACCAAAGCGATTGGTTCAGCGGGACATATTACCGGCAGATGTTGATTGGGTAAAAATACTTTGCGTAGCAACAGATCTACTTAAGTTAAAGTTGGGTCTCAACATTTGTAGGGCTAGAAAGAGGGTCAGGGCCAAAATAAACTGTTGGGGACCACTGCTGGTTGATAAACAGGGGAGGCTATGTTTACTGGGGGCCGAAACCAAGAACCTTTTAGCTGGGGCTCGAGAGTAACAACAGGACACTTTGCTGCCTGCACACAGTAGCGTTCCCCCAATCAACCACCTTGTCTCTGTCCTGCAGGTCACCCCCTGATGGACCTGCTGTGTCTCTCTGAGGAGCCCCCTCCCCTGGCGGGACAGACCCTCCGCTGCTACCCCCTGGGACAGGAGGCCCACCTAGCCGTCACGCCCACACAGGTCACATGTCTACGGCAGGAAGTGTTCGCCAAGGGACAGGTTAGGAATTGGTCCTGGTGGATGTGGGAACTCGACTCTCAGCTTTCTCGGTCTAGGCCAGGAATGTGAAATCTTTTGGCCAAAGGGCCGATATTTATACAAGGAATTCATCAGTTGTACATTTGTACCATTAAACATTGATGGCCTGTCGTGGTTTGTTCTCGGCCCCAGTTAAAGTCCCCCAACAGTGGTGCAACTCATACAAGTAATTTTAGCAGACGCTCTCCTCCAAAGTGAATGACACTGACAGTTAGGCAATCTAGCCTTCAGGTGGACTATCGTGCCCCCGCAGTGTAGCAATATTACTACATAATAAACACATAATCGTGTTTGTCTGTATTTTGTAGATCACACAGCCTCTATGCAGTGATGCTGAATGCAGAGAGAAAGTCCAGAGGTCCATTCAGAACCTGGACCCCCGACACAAGAGATTACAGGACCCTGAACCTTACAGTGTAAGATACACACACACACACACACACACACACACACACACACACACACACACACACACACACACACACACACACACACACACACACACACACACACACACACACACATCTACTGTAATGTATATGACATACTGTGTAATAAAATATCATGCACTTGTCTGACACTAGGTGGCACTGTCTGATAAACTCCACAAGCTGATAGCAGAGATCCGCAGAGGAACCTCGGCCAACGGGAAATTCCTGTTGAACAACTAGGAGAAGTGAGAGGAAGAGGAGAGAGAGCGGGAGAGAGACACACTCGTTTTTGTACTTGAACATGTTTGTACTGTTAATACCATGCCAATGCTTGTAAGCAAGTGTTCTGCCAATATCTACTTCCTTGAACAGAATTCGAGAAAGCAATAACTAATGTTTATTGTGTAATTTGATATTTCCTTGCTAAACCTAAAAATATCTCACTCTAGGGTTAGTGGGTATTTTCTTAAGAATAATATAATACAATGGAAATTATTGTTTTTTCTTACGAAGGCGTTAAGCCTGTCTCTTCTTTACTAAAACACCATAATTTAATCACCAGTCAGATGGATAACTGGGGAGTGTACTTTCATTTCAAAATATTGACTTCAGGTATTTGTATCTGACTTAAATACTTTCTCATCAGTGTTTTCTTCAAACTTTTTCAGATTTTTTTAAAGTAATCTGCCTATTGGCTAAGATTCTGGGTCATGACCAAACTTCCTCAATGAAAATGTTTACACCAAATATTTTCTTGTTATACAGGTATATTAAATCTGTCTTCTGTATATACTAGTTGTAGTTGTTTTGACTGTTAATTTGTATTTAATAGGAAAAATGGAGGGTGAAAGAGTGAAGCACACACTTGTAAGTTGTCCAGTAATATTCCATACTATCTAATGACACACACACACACACACACGCACGCACGCACGCACGCACGCACACACACACACTGCTGTGGATAGGGTGTTCCTGGAAGCTGATTGGCTGAGGTGGTAGTTGGGATCAGCCCAGTACATATGGAGTTGATCAGACATAGCAAGGCTGTGATGTCAACCCCGTTGGCGTGGACAGCAGGCCCAATGGAGGATTATCTCTGTGTTGCTGATATCAGTTGATGTTTGAGTGGATTTAGGTGCACCTAAAAGTGGTTTTCTGCATATGCTTTTGACCAGAATGAGTTGGGTTCTCTGAAAAATGTATCGATCCCAGTTAAGGGGTTGGACTAGGTTGAGATGATTGTGTCTGAGTCAATATTGCATTTGTTGAGTGAGATGAGAATACCATCAAAAGGTATGAATTTACATTTATAAAAGTATAGGGTAGTTAACGCATAGATTGCAAAATTTAATTTAATTCAAATGTATTTGTTGCCATGAGTATCATGACAATATGGCCAAAGTATGTTTTTTGTAGCCTAACACACAACAATTACGTTACATAATGAATAGGCCTTATTATCTGGCAGGAACTCAGGGAATGTGGACGTTAGGATGATATGGGTCGTAACAAATAAAGCAATAACTTGTTTAACTGACAAATGCTGCATGATTGATATCCCAAACAACATAACTTCCCTAAACCACATAACTTTGGAATGGACTCATGTTTGGTTTACCACGGGAAGTAGCTCCATGTCGTGACCAATCGAGAACTCCGAAGCTTCCACCCCCATTGACCTCGGTCCCCCCTAACCACCAAGCACTCAGCTGTTGTTTTGGTGAAAATTAAGGTGAAATCCATCCTTCCAAATTGTTGCTGCAAACCTCTTTGCCGCCACTTGAGGTCACTGTCAACCTGATCTCTCTTCCTCTTCACTTCTCCAGTTGGAAGTTGCGCGTCTCTCAACTCCCTTCTCCGCCTTC
>NC_044059.1:4867160-4934660 GCF_902167405.1 Gadus morhua
ACGCATTTAAAAAATCCCACATTCCAGCCTAGTACATTTATTATACATTAAAAAGATATATATATATATATGCTATATTTTTGTTGCTATTGCTACTGCCACTGGTACCACTATTGCTACTAGTATTTCTGGTACTCGTACTACTACAACTACTTCATATCCAAGCCCAGATGATCCACTTTCTGTGGATCATGATCCACAGAAAGTGGATCATCTGGTAGACGTGGGCTGAAACTTTAAGAGCCCTTAGTCAAATAAACGCCAAGTTCAGGTTCCTGTGTGTGTGTGTGTGTGTGTGTGTGTGTGTGTGTGTGTGTGTGTGTGTGTGTGTGTGTGTGTGTGTGTGTGTGTGTGTGTGTGTGGGGGAGTGTATGCATGCATGTGTGTGTGGTTTGCGGGGACATCTGCAAAGAGAGTAAACTGGTAGTGTTTTTTCAGAGGGAGTATCTGTGGTGTGTTAGCAGGAGGCTCCGCCCCCCTGTAGGGCTTACATCACCCTCATTGGTCAGATACCCGAGCTGGCCCGGTGGCTCCTCTCCCTTCTATACTATAGATCTACTACATTTATACTATATAACTATATGTATAACGGTTTTACAGTGTGTGTGTGTGTGTGTGTGTGTGTGTGTGTGTGTGTGTGTGTGTGTGTGTGTGTGTGTGTGTGCACGTGGGTGCACGTGGTGGGTGCACATGTTTCTTTCCAACTTTTATCCTCAAGAGAGAATACTGTCTTTCTGCAAACATCTGCAATTTGATTCTTTGTGTGTGTATGTGCATGTATGTGTGTTGCGCACAATATAACTACAAACTGATTTATGTATTTTTTTAGTGCATATATGCTTTATATGAGTTCAGTTAGTACCAGTGAGTAGTGGACTCCGTTTAATAAAAGTACCAAAAGTAACAGTTAGGTAAAAGTTATAATTCCTAACAGTAAATAACTGTGACAGCAACTCTGTTAGTAACAGTCAGTAGCCGTAATAGTAACGAACAGTCCTTATTGGCACTTACTAACCATTATTAGTCTGGGTAAATTACATTTAGTACATGTATATGTAACTGAAAGTCATTGAATAAATATAAGTAACAGTAATAAGCAATCAGTGACTGAAACATGTAACTGTGATAGTACCTAACATCTACTACTAATAATACAGCAACTGTCACTAACGGTGAACCACCGTAACTAACAGTACGTAAACGTAGCCGTCAATAGCAGTAAGTAATAGTAACCAAATGTAACCAATGGATGGTAGCAGGTTACTGCTATATCACCTGTAACAGCTACCGACGCTAACAGTAGCCCCCTGTGTGTCCCTGCTCCACCAGTCGAGCTGCGGGAGGTGAGGGAGCTGCGCAGGGGAAAGGGCTCCCGGGACTTTGAGCGTTACCCTGAGGAGTCCCGGCGGCTGGAGGCCTCCCACTGCTTCATCGTCCTGTACGGCTCCGAGTTCCGCCTCAAGACCCTCAGCGTGGCCGGTCAGTGTTTCTGTGTGTCTGTGTCTGTGTGTGTGTGTGTCTGTGTCTGTGTTTATATGTGTGTGTCTTTTGTGTGTGTGTGTGTGTTTGTGTGTGTGTGTGCGTGTGTATATGCCTAGCTAAATGCCTAGCTAAATGCCTGTGTGTGTGTGTGTGTGTGTGTGTGTGTGTGTGTGTGTGTGTGTGTGTGTGTGTGTGTGTGCGTACATGCCTACCTACATGCCTGTGTTTCTGTGTGTGTGTGTGTGTGTGTGTGTGTGCGTGTGTGTGTGTGCGTGTGTGTGTGTGCGTGTGTGTGTGTGTGTGTGTGTGTGTGTCTACAGCGTTCAGCGAGGAGGAGGTGACCATGTGGATGAGTGGTCTGAGCTGGTTGGTCAGCAACACCCAAAAAGCTCCCCTACCCCAGCTGATTGACAGGTAGGATACCCCCAGCTCTAAACTAAACTCTTCTATCAACCATACCATCACAATCAGGCCCATAAAAGATGGACACCGATTTTAAACCTAAAGCCCGGCCATATTCATAGAGCGGCCATCTTGGTTTTAAATCCTAGCTGAGTGGGAGGAACTGAGGGTGGAATCCCACATTCTGTTCCCCCCACACAGCTGGTGTTTAGAACCAAGATGGCATTGCTCAAGATGTTGCAAAATCGGCTGAATTCGATCAAAGGACGACTAGACCTTGGAGCGGTGGAGAAGGGGGCGGTAGGGAGGGGCGGGTCAATATTTGTTTGCGATGGAAGATGTTTACTCCAGATGATCACCGGGAGGGCAGGGTTTGGCTCCTGGTGGAGTCAGGAGGAGGCGGAGGAGTAGAGAGAGGCTGCCAGGTTCAGTCTGTGGCGTAGAAGCACAGTGGACGTTGCTGTTTATAGGAAGGTCCGATCGGAAATGAAAATGGCCCAATTTTGTGTGTTTGTACACCAAATAAGCTGTTATTGAAGCGGATGGGATTTCACCAGTTGAACCTTCTCCAACCTCCGCTTGTTAGAGACACTGTCAGCGGAGTGTCACTGCATGGGCTTGTAGTTTAGAGACAAGCAGCTGCTGTGTGTTTCCATGTTCCACTGAACTATCTTTCTGGCCGTTCAGTAATAATTAGTTCAGTCACTAATCTGAAGGAAGTCTGATTGTCTGTCTGTATGACAACTGTGTGTCTGTCTGGCATCTGTCTGTCTGGCTGTTTGTCCAACCTATGTCTGTCTGTCCGTATCCTCTGCCTGTCCGTTTGTCAGTCTTCTCTGTCGGTTGGTCTGACTGACTGACTATCTGAACTCTGTCTGTTTCTATCTACCTGTATCAGTCTATTTGTCTGTCTGTCTGTCTATCTCTACATATGTCTGTCTTTCCAACAGGTGGCTGAGGAAACAGTTTGACGCCATAGACCGGAGCAACGAGGGCAGGTTGGTACCTCACATTACCACGGCAACAGCCAATAACACATCCCAGCCCCTGGGCGATCAGCCACTGCATGTTACCGTGCCAGCGTCCCATTGTTCTGATAGGTAACCATGTCAACAACAAAAACAACAACAGCCAATCAGAATCTGATTGGCTGCTTATTGGAATTATCATCGATGGGCCCTGTATGGTCCCCCATAGTGAAGTACCCTGACCCCTAAACACACACACACACACACACACACACACACACACACACACACACACACACACACACACACACACACACACACACACACACACACACACACACACACGTGTGTTTAGGGGGAAGCAGCTCCAAAACAAACAGCCTGCCAGTGGCCGATAAGCAACAGGAAGTGATGTGATGGAGTGGGAGAGGGCTACTTCCTGTCCTCATTGAAGGGCAACGGTAGAAATTAGGGATGGCCATGGTCTCTGAGAACTTTGATCATTCACTTGTGATTTTCTTTCATTGAACCATACCTGACAAGGCTGGTGTTGTAGTGTCTACTGTCTCTAAAAAAATGAGTGACTAGAAAATAAAGGAATGAATGATTCATCAGTATAATTGTTAGCCTTAGATTTATTCCAGATAGCCTATTTAGATCACAATGTTGTCAATTTATTATTCATTAATATGTTTATCACTTAGCCAAAATGATCCCCTGTAACTGATAGGACGTCCTATCAAGTTACTGGTAGATGGATTAAGTTAATTTGAAGATATACGTGAGAGTGGGTTAAGTTAAGGTCAAGTATACGTACTAGGTTAGAGAGGGTTACATTTGGGTATCAGGTTAGAGAGGGTTAGTTTAGGTATGATGTTAGAAGTTGTTTAGTTTGTGGTATTAGCTAAGAGATGGCTTAGTTGAGGTATTAAGGATCAGCGGTCAGCCATTAGATTGAGTTAGCGGCCATGAGATCTGGATAAACACTCAGGCTGTCCATCCAATGAGGACAGACACATAGCATCTCTACAGCTCTTCTCCACCCACTGTATCCTCCTCCACTTCTCCTTCCTCCTCTTCCTCTCCTTATCCTAAACATTATTTTTTATCCCTCACTCCCTTGTTTAGACACTGATGATTTTGCGTGTGTGTCCGTGTGTGTGTGTGTGTCCGTGTGTGTGTGTTTGTTTTTGTTAATCAGTTAACTGATTTTCCATATGTTATTTCCCTTCAGAGGAGGAAAGAGAATGTGGACTTTAAAATCCTTATTGGACAGTAACATCTTACAGAGGGTGAAAAATGAGACTATGATACACATCAACTGTTATGCTGAATCTTAACATGATGGACTGTAGTTTATGACATAATTGTAATATAAAGTGGAAAGTCTAAACCAGACGGACTGTCAGAATAGGTTAATGGTCCATATTTAAACCTTCCTGTTGTAAACAAGTACCTGCCTATCCCAGTTTAGCCCTGCTATTCAAATCCTTGTAGCCGGTCAGAGAGCGCGCAGAGACCACAGTTCATCTTCCCTCACTGGGAGCTGCGTCTGGTGGGGATCGCGTTGGATCTCTCTCTCTGCTCCCCGGTCTGGTTCCTACTAACAACAAAGCAGGCACATAAATACAAACACTCCCTGATTGGCCTGAGTGCTGACACCTGCTCGTACTCAGGTTTAACCCCCCACAGCCAATCCGGTGCGCTCCCAACCTGCCCATACCCCCCCTGCAGGCCAGACGTTGCATGTCCCCCCATACTCCTAACCAAAGTTTAGTGGTCATAAACACAATGACACACGTACAACATTTTGTCTGATGCTTACCTGCAGTCTCCTTTGATAGGAATTGGTGCAATATCAAATGAATAATATATATATATATAATATGTATAATATAATATCAATGTAAAGCAAAAAGGATAGTCTGGTGGTTAATAGGGTGACTCCCAGCCAAAATGTTCTGGGTTTAAACCCCAATGTCCTGTCTAACTGTAGGCATCCTTCAGATGCCCCTACCTACTCCTTAATGATATGTCATACACTGTCAAAACACTGTAGTCGCTCTGGATAAATGCTGCTGCTAAATGAAAAAATCATCAATAATAAAAAGGTAAAGTTGTCCAGTTTATCCCCGGGAGGTTGCTTTGTCTACTGCACCCCATCATTGAAGAGATAAGTACCTGTTATTGACTGCGTAAGCTTGCCAGCGCCCTCTGCTGGCAAGCAAAGGATTGAGGCTGGTCAGTGACATAGGGATGTTCTGAATGCCCGTAACTCTCTCCACCCCTCTCCTCCTCTTTCCCTGCCAGTATTACGGTGAAGGACGTGAAGACTCTGTTGCCTCAGATCAACTTCAGAGTGCCCAGCATGCGCTTCCTGAAGGACAAGCTGCAGGTCAGACCACGTCATGAAGCACTGAAACTATCTAACTGTTTTGCGTCTTATGCAAGCATTATGTGTTTCCCAATTCTGGCAGTCCTAGTCTCAGAAATCAGACCTTGGGTTAATATCTAAAGTCTGATGGCAGACGTGCTCAGAACTCAGACGTGCTCAGATCTTAACTTTCATTTGCTTACTTATTTCAACCAATCATGTTGCTGGAAGCGGGGATATGTAAGCGTGTAATTGGCCAACACAACCTCAGCCAGGAGTAGTAAACTAGACTGGCCACTGTAGAAACACACTTATTTAAATCCATTTCTGAAAACTTAATCTGAACTTTCTTCGGTAGAATATCTCGAATCACGAAACATACGGCCTTACTAAATTCTGCTGTAGCATAGAAGGACTACTGCTTGATCTGAGCTTATGGTACTCCTTACCCTGGAAGGAGTGATCTTTCTGTCCGTGTTCCTTTCGTAGGTTCCTTCCATGATAATTAGGGTAGTTTTTCCTTATCCAAAAGGTTAAAGGCCATTGTATAATGTGACCTGTGAAGATATTTGGGTTAAAAATTAAAATTAAAATTCACTTCACTTGAGAAGAAGATAGAAGTTGGTTCTGTGCAGATGCAATGAGTAATGTCAACTAAGTTAGAGTTTATTAAAGATAAAGTGCTTTGATGCTAAGCTAATGTCAGTGCTCTGTGACTCGTGATTCTTCCTATGTGGACAGGAAGTGGAGGCCAGGAGCGATCTCTCATACCCAAACTTTTCACAGCTCTACAGGACCCTGATGTTTGACGCACAAAGAAGCGTAAGTTCACCGTTTCTGCCTGAATACCTGCTGTACACGGCACACCCATATAATAACCCACGTACCATAATGTATATTTATACACATTTGTTTATGACAGCCCAATAGCCAGCATATACATAAAATATTACAAATGTGTTAACTCTTCCTGTTTGTCATCTGACTCCTACCCTCTGTCACGGCAGATCATAGAACAGCTGGATCTGTCCTTCCCCCTGCGGTGAGTCCTGCTTCCTTGTCTCCTACTCTTCTCCTGTTTTCTCATCTCCTATTTTCTACTCATCCTCTCTTCTCATATTTAATTTTCCTCCTTTATTCCCGCCAACCCCTCCTTCTAGTTGTAAAATACCTTCTGATGATTCATACCTGATGCTTTAGTCTAATCTTGGTCCTCTTTCTATAGTGCTTTAACCATTGAAGTCCTTTGTGACTGTTTCTGTGATGAAAGGCTATACAAAGAGCATTGACTCGATCCAAGGTGGTTGAAAAGTACTGAAGTGAAATCGGAGTCACAGAGACCTAGTCACAGGGCTAGTTCTAGTGTTTTTGGATGTACGATACAGCAATGAAGAGATGTATATCTTCTGTTTGGATTGCAGTGGAATTAAACACTATATTCTCTGTCCCTTAGAAATGTTGACCGTCCTGAACTCTGTCAGATCTCTCTCTACGACTTCCAGAAGTTTCTCCAACTTGACCAGAAGGTACCTGCTCTCATAGTATTTTTGTATCCATTCTTAGCCATCCCAGAATTGAATATACATTCTCAGCCATTTTGGGTAGTTTGATCCCATACTTAAAGGAGACATGTTATGGTTTTTTCCCAACAAGTAAACATAGTATATGACTTCCAGAAAACATGTTTTTGAGGCTGTTTGCTGGAAATAACATTTTCAGGCAAAATATCTTGCCTACCGTTGTTCCCCTCTGTTTCAGTCCCTTCAGAATTCACGGTTTCTGGTATCTGTAGCTTTAATACAAATGAGCTGCTGCCCATTGACCAAACAGCTGTCAGGAGTGAACCACAGCATGAAGGAGAAGTGATTGTTGCCGTTTTGCGGACTCCTGGAGCTCTTTATCTATATAATATAATATAATATAATATAATATAATATAATATGATATAATAATAATAATATAATATAATATATAGGTATTTATATAATATTATATCTAATATTACGGCCAAAAGCTATGTGTGCCTCGGATGATATTATGATCCATAAAGACTGCGTCTAGTACTTCCACAACAAGTAAAGACTCGTAGGGTTATCTCGGCCATGATTAAGAAGAATTGGGGGAAAGGAACTTTGGCCTTGACTCTCTGAAGTCCATTTTGAACCGCGACATGGAGGAGAAAGGGATTGTACTCCGGGAGCTGAGCTGCCGGACTGCCGCCGAGCTGAACTACCGGACTGCCGCCGAGCTCCCCCCGCCGGAGCTGCCGGACTGCCGTCGAAGCTTCGGCAGCAGTACCGGAGTACACCCTCCGGAAGTACAGCTCCCGGAGTACACCCGCCGGAGCTGCCGGACTGCCGCCGAAGCTTCTTCGGCGGCAGTCCGGCGGGGGGAGCCTGGCAGCAGTCCGGCAGCTAAGCTCCGGGAGTACAATCCCTTTCTGCTCCATGTCTCCTCCTCCGGACTTCGGCAGCTTTGGCAGCTCCAGCGGAGAAAGGGATTGCACTCCCGGAGCTGAGCTGCCGGGAGTCAATATAATTCAATATAATATAAAACAAATGAATAAGATACAATCTTAAAAATCAAACATTGCCCACCCTATGAGGCTGCCCCTGTGAGTGATACACTGTTTCTGATGGCAGGAGTCGTGGGCGTCTGATTTGGGCCGTGTCCGAGAGGTTCTACTGGCTTACCTGTTGGGTTCAGCCCAGTCCGAACCCATGTTACAACTGGACGAGGTAACACACACACACAGGGCCGTAGCACCAAATCCTGGGCCCCTATACTATAGGTACTAATGGGCCCACACACACACACACACACACACACACACACACACACACACACACACACACACACACACACACACACACACACACACACACACACACACACACACACATACACACACACACACACACACACACACAAACACAATGACACATGATACTGACACACATGATACTGCTATTTTAAAAGAATTTTTTTCTCTGTTATTTTTCTTTCTAATCTAGTTATTCTTTTATGTTGTATTTATCTTTTAACATGTGCATTGTAGCACTTTGACGTCATTGAGTTGATGTAAAGTGCGTTATAAATAAAATGTATTATTATTATTATTATTATTATGATGTTAATTAGTTTATTTATATTTCTGTCTAACCCGGTCTCTTTTTCTTTAAAGTTTCTGACGTTCCTGTTCTCTAAAGAAAACTCTGTGTTCGACCCCCGACCGTCTCCCGTTGCCCCGGACGACATGAAGCGACCTTTGTCTCAGTATTGGATCTCCTCCTCACACAATACGTAGGTCTCTCTCACTCTCTCTCTCTCACTCTCTCTCTCTCTCTCTCTCTCTCTCTCTCTCTCTCTCTCTCTCTCTCTCTCTCTCTCTCTCTCTCTCTCTCTCTCTCTCTCTCTCTCTAACCCTGGCCCCTGAACCTGTTCTGGCCCCCAGGTACCTGACTGGGGACCAGTTCTCCAGCGAGTCCTCGTTGGAGGCGTACGCTCGCTGCCTGAGGATGGGCTGTCGCTGCATCGAACGTACGGAGCGACACAAACACAAGACTGTACCTCTTTGATCATATCTATCTTTATATATTTTAAACTTCATATTCAATATCTTGTTACTTGTTTTACCAAATCTTTTTGCCGTTGCCCATAAGTGGACTGCTGGGACGGACCCGACGACCTGCCCATCATCTACCACGGCCACACGCTCACCTCCAAGATCAAGTTCCTGGACGTTCTCCACACCATCAAAGACCACGCCTTCGTCACCTCCGAGTAAGTCTCCTGCTCCGGCCCGGGCCAAGCTAGATCCATCCCACTACACCGTCACATCAGACCAGTTCTATAGTCACCACTGGAACCCTACTAGAACCTTAAAGTATCAGTAATCCCTAGAACAACACTTGAACCGTAGACCTTCAGTATAACCCCACTAGATCCTCAGACCATAACTTGAACATCACTAGAACCCCACTTAAAACCTAGACCCTCGCCAGATCATCGCTAAAACCCCAGAAGAACCGTAGACCATCACTAGACCATCAATAGAACCATCACTAGACCATCACTAGACCATCACTAGACCATCACTAGAACCATCATTACAACATATCTAGAACCATCACTAGACCATCAATAGAACCATCACTAGACCATCACTAGAACCATCATTAGCACATATCTAGAACCATCACTAGACCATCAATAGAACCATCACAAGACCATCAATAGAACAATCACAAGACCATCACTAGACCATCACTGGACCATCACTAAACCATCACTAGTCCATCCCTAGCACCATCATTAGAACATATCTAGAACCCTCCCTGGACTATAACTAGAACCCTCACAAGGACACACCCCTAGAACCATCAGTAGAAGCCAGCTCCGTGTGTGCAGGTACCCTGTGATCCTGTCGATCGAGGACCACTGCAGCGTGGTGCAGCAGAGGAACATGGCCACCCACTTCAAAAAGGTGTTCGGAGACCTTCTGCTCACCAAGCCGGTGGAGACCGGCGCTGACGAGCTGCCCTCGCCCTACCAGCTGCGCAGGAAGATCCTGATCAAGGTGATTATTATGGGTTGTTGTTAATCATTTCTCTTTGAGGGTGGTCATGATTTGTAAGTCCCAGTCCAAAAGGATCTGGGTTCCGTCCCCAGTGCTGGCAGCCAACCTGTAAGGGTACTTGAGCAAGATGCAACGCCCCTTTAAGCTGACTTACCATAATAAGAACCCAACTTTAACCGTAGACCACCACTTTTATCCAAAACCACCTAACGTCATTTTTTTCCCCGATGCTTGTTATTCATGAGCCAGGAGGGTGTGGAATCGTGTTTAGTGATGCCTAAAGCTAAGCATGGAAATTGAATGAAAGAAACCAAGGATTGCAAACATTAGACAATCCTGCCCCGAATGACCCATGAAAGTGCCATTCAAACAATTAGAGGTCCTTCATATGTGTTACATAGTTGTCTTGCGATAGACGTTGTTTGTTTAATAAAGTTACGTTGACTGTGTATTCCAGCACAAGAAGCTGGAGGAGGGAACGATGTACGAGGAGGTGACCTCGGCCAGCTACTCGGAGAACGACATCAGCAACTCCCTGAAGAACGGCATCCTCTACCTGCAGGATCCCATCGATCATGTGAGCACACTGGGCGTTTCTATTGGCTATGCTGTGTCTCTATTGGTTGTACCGGCCCCTTATTTTGTGTGTGTGTGTGTGTGTGTGTGTGTGTGTGTGTGTGTGTGTGTGTGTGTGTGTGTGTGTGTGTGTGTGTGTGTGTGTGCGTGTGTGTGTGTGTGTGTGTGTGTGTGTGTTCCAGGCTTGGACACCCCACTACTTTGTTCTGACAAGTAACAAGATCTACTACTCTGAGGAGACGTCTCACTACCAGACGTCTGAGGAAGAGGAGGATGAAGATGGGAAAGAGGTACTGATGATGATGATGATGATGATGATGATGATGATGATGATGATGATGATGATGATGATGAAGAAGAATATGGTAAAACAGGCTATCTTGCCTCTCCAAAAATGATCAGAACATCTGAATTTGTACGTGATCGTAGGAAGGCATCAGAGGGGGATTAGGTCAGCTGGATGCCTCTAGAAGTGCATAAGGTCAGAGGTCCATAATGTAGCCAAGTTTCAAAATGTGTGTCACTATTCTATTATAATGCATCAGTGTTTTCCCTCTTGTTCCTCCGGCACAAAGTTGTGGACAATGAACTAGTTGGCGACAGACAGGAAATCCGAACAGACAGGAAATCCACAAAGACAATGCCTTGCCTTCATTATCAAATAAAACCTTTCACACCCAAGTGTTCCAACCAAGGTTATCTATGGGTCATCAATCACTGGTGGTCGTGGTGATGCATCGTGTGGAAGGAAACTTGATGGAGGCAAATATTCCCATTCTCATCTCCCCTTTCTTCACTTTTCCCTGCCTCCTCTCCCCGCTCCACCCTCTTTCCCATCCTTCTCTCACCTAATCTCTCTCACCGTCCGCTCCACCTCCATTCTCCTCTCCTTCTCCTTCTCCTCTTCTCTCTCACCTCTTACCCCCCCCCCCCCCACCTCTACTTCTCCTCTCTCCCCGCTCCCTCCACCCGTCTCCTCCCCCTCCCTCCAGGAGTGCAACAACAACGACCAGCCTGGGGTTGAGCGTTGGTTCCACGGGAAGCTGGGTGGCGGTCGCGACGGCCGCCAGGTGGCCGAGAAGCTCCTGCAGGAGTACTGTGAGGGCGGGGCAAAGGACGGCACCTTCCTGGTCCGGGAGAGCGAGACGTTCGTAGGAGACTACACCCTTTCCTTCTGGTCAGTGGCGCTGGAACGGGAACACTTCAGTGCTTGATGTTTCCCTGTTTTCTCTGTTCTGGTGTTTCAAACCTGTGGGGATATACTTTTATCCAAAGCGACTTTTATCTTTAGCCACTTTTAGTCAATTCAGAAGCCAGATCCATGTCATTAGCAAGCAGGTCGAGGTTAGGCATCTGGCTCCAGTAGGCCTACCGGTTGAAAGGGGAGATCTAACTCAGATCCTGCTGGAAGTCAGAACACCCTACACTACTCAAACTCAGATGCTCTCTGTTATTCTCTTGTCTTGTTTACTTTTTTTTCTAATGTTTTCTTATCTAATGGGGTGCAGCAAAACTCAAATCCTTCTAAATAACTTCCACCACCTCTCTCTCTCCATCTGTCTATCTGTCTGTCTCTCTCTCTGTCTGTCCGTCTCTCTCCCTCTGTATCTGTCTCTCTGTCTCTCTCTGTGTCTGTCTCTCTCTCTCTCCCTCTGTGTCTGTCTTTCTGTCTCTCCCTCTGTGTGTTTCTGTGTCTCTCTCTCTCTCTCTCTGTGTCTATCTCTCTGGCTCTCCCTCTGTGTGTTTCTGTGTCTCTCTCTCTCTCTCTCTCTCTCTCTCTCTCTCTCTCTCTCTCTCTCTCTCTCTCTCTCTCTGTGTCTATCTCTCTGGCTCTCCCTCTGTGTGTTTCTGTGTCTCTCTCTCTCTCTCTCTCTCTCTCTCTGTGTCTATCTCTCTGTCTCTTCCTCTGTGTGTTTCTGTGTCTCTCTCTCTCTCTCTCTCTCTGTGTCTCTCTCTCTCCCTCTCTCCCCCCCCCCCCTCCCATGGCAGGCGTTCTGGGCGTGTCCAGCACTGTCGGATCCACTCCCGCCAGGAGTCTGGCTCCACCCGCTTCTACCTGACGGACAACCTGGTGTTCGCCAGCCTGCAGCGCCTCATCTCCCACTACCGCCACACGCCGCTGCGCTGCAACGAGTTTGAGATGGCGCTCTGCAGCCCTGTGCCCCAGCCCAACGCACACGAGAGCAGAGAGTGAGTGTGTGTGTGTCTGAAGGTTTGTGTGTGTGGGGGACTAGGTGTGTTTGGGTAGCTGTGTTTGTGGCAGGGTTATGTTAAATGTAAATCAATGTGTGTGTTTGCATGTTTATGGCAGGTTGTGTGTGTGTGTGTGTGTGTGTATTTGGCAGGTCATGTTTATGGTGTTTAAATGTGTGCATAATAGATCAATAATATTTCTGTTGAGTAAGTTGCATTCTGCAAACTCTCCACTAGATGCCACTAAATCCTACGCTCTGCAGCTTAGACAGAGTGAGGACATGATAATACTGTATGGATCTTAATGGTGGGGGTGCACAGTGGATTGAGATGGAGTGAGGACATGATAGTACTATATTGTCCTTAATGGTGGTTGTGTGATGTGGGGCGCAGGTGGTTGGGACCGACCGAGGACATGATAGTACCGTATTGTTCTTAATGGTGGTGGTGCGCTGATGGTTGAGGCCGAGTGAGGACATGATAGTACTGTATGGATCTGAAAGGTGACCGTGTGATGTGGTGCGCAGGTGGTTGAGGCCGAGTGAGGACGTGACAGTACTGTATTGTCCTTAATGGTGGTGGTGCGCTGATGGTTGTGACAGAGTGAGGACGTGACAGTACTGTATTGTTCTTAATGGTGGTGGTGCGCAGGTGGTTGAGGCCGAGTGAGGACGTGACAGTACTGTGTTGTCCTTAATGCTGGTGGTGTGACGCGGTGACCAGGTGGTTCCATTCCAACCTGAGTCGGGTCCAGGCTGAACACATGCTGATGAGGGTCCCCCGGGACGGAGCCTTCCTGGTGAGGAAACGCAGCGAGGTGCACTCCTACGCCATCTCCTTCAGGTAACACGCACGCACGCACGCACGCACGCACGCACGCACGCACGCACGCACGCACGCACGCACGCACGCACGCACGCACGCACGCACGCACGCACACAGACACACACAGAGACAAACACACCCCCTCTCACTGTCTGTCTCTCTCGCTCTCTGTCTCTCTGTCTGTCTGTCTGTGTCTGTCTAACTCTCTGCCTGTCTGTTCAACTCTCTGTCTAACTCTCTCTCCCTCTCTCTGTCTGTCTGTCTGTCTGTCTGTCTGTCTGTCTGTCTGTCTGTCTGTCTGTCTGTCTGTCTGTCTGTCTGTGTCTCTCTCTCCCTCTGTCTGTCTGTCTGTGTGTCTGTCTGTCTGTCTGTCTGTCTGTCTGTCTCTCTCTCTCTCCACCCCCTCCCCCAGGGCGGAGGGGAAGATCAAGCACTGTCGGATCCACCAGGAGGGCCGCCTCTTCATGCTGGGCAGCTCGGCTGAGTTCGAGAGCCTGGTGGACCTGGTGCGCTACTACGAGAAGCACCCGCTGTACCGCAAGATGAGGCTGCGCTACCCCATCAACGAGGACGCCCTGGACCGCATGGGCACCACGGTGAGCTGGCTGGAGCTAGCTTCGTTTTAATGTGTTTCATGCCCTTCAGCCTACTGTCTTTAGTTAGTTCAAATAAGCGTCCACGTGAGCCCTAGCTTCACTGCTGGTTAACTTTTCTTTTCGGTACTTCATTACCTTTTCTGTTTTTTTTTTTGCAGATTATGCATTAACTTGCTAAATGTGTAATTTGATGTTGAATACATTATTGTTATAAATGAGTAACATATCATGGTACATAGTCTCTATAGTCCATATGTAGTCCATTTATGGTCGGCTTAGCTCAGGAGGTAGAGCGGGTTAACCGGAAGGTTGCTAGTTAGATCCCTGGCACCTCCTGGTTGAGTCGAGGTGTCCCTGAGCAAGACACCTAACCATAACTGCTCCCGACGGGCTCCCTGTCGCCTTGTGTGGTTGACTCCGCCGTTGGTGTGTGAATGTGTGTATGAATAGTTGTAAGTCAATTTAGATAAAAGCATCTGCTAAATATCCAAAGTGTAAATGTAATATATAGTCTTGTTTCCAATCTGTGAATTTAAAGGATTTACAGACTTGTTTTATAACCCAGTGCAGTTGATTGGTTGAAGCTGACTGCTTAAAGCTGATGATTGGTTGTTTGTTCCTCAGGAACTGGACTACGGGGCTCTGTATGAGGTCCGGACGCCTCACTTCTATGTGGAGGCCAACAAGATGCCCATGGCTCGGGTAGGAGAGCTAACTGTCAGCACAAAGCTCTCACACTGCTAGTAACGATTTGTGAATGTTTTACATGACCAATATGTGATTGGATGTTTACTGTTCTTTGAAATGAAAACACATTTGAACAACCAGTAGAGGTGCATGGGCAAACAAGTTTTGTGTGTGTGTGTGCGTGTGTGTGTGTGTGTGTGTGTGTGTGTGTGTGTGTGTGTGTGTGTGTGTGTGTGTGTGTGTGTGTGTGTGTGTGTGTGTGTGTGTGTGTGTGTGTGTGCGTGCGTGCGTGTGTGTGTGTGTGTGTGTGTGTTTTAGTGCACGGTCAAGGCGCTGTACGACTACCGCGCTCAGAGGGAAGACGAGCTTTGTTTCCCCAAGCAGGCCCTCATCCTCAACGTGGACAAGCAGGAGGGGGGCTGGTGAGTGTGTGTGACAGGCCGTGTTTTTGAGGATGGGACTTTTTGTCTATCTATAGACAAATAGACAATACTTTATTTTCATACAAAGACCAAAACATAATCATATTTTAAATAATGAACGTTTTAATTCAGTTTTAACCAATTATACGTTTTTTTTTATTTATGTAATTACTATTATACTCTATCAGTATCTATGTTTTGTTTTTGTGTGTCCACATCATGTATACTGCGTTTCACTCCTGTGTTTCCCCGCCTCTCCTCTAGGTGGCGAGGGGACTACGGAGGGAAGAAACAGCTCTGGTTTCCCGCTAACTACGTGGAGGAAGTTCCAAGTTCCCCCACTAGGGAGCCCGACGAGGCAGTGAGTTGACAGAAGCCCTTCAGTCATAATAAATCCATGTATAATCTATAAATCGATAGTTACTTATGTAACTATGGTTCTATGAATTCCGGATGTTTAGCACTGGATGTTCCATCTCGCGTATGCGCAGGCCGAGTAATTATACCAACAAAGTCACCTGTGACCCCTGGGTGACCCGAGAATGTCTATATATTCCGGAAGACACCCGAGGATCTGTTCCAATTGGATCTTCTAGCGGAATCTGAGAAGTCTGAGTGACAGAGAACTCTGGCGGTCATCCGGAATTCATAGAACCGTAGTTACATGCGTAACTATCGTTCCATTTCATTCCTACTGACCGGTGTTTTAGCACTGGATGACTAATACCAAAAAGGTCACAAAGAGTGCTCACAAATTAAGGGCTCGAAGCCGTCGACAAGACAGCCGTCGCCACAGGTCGAGGAGCAGCGACATTAACCCTGTAGAATCGGGCAAACGTACATGATGAGGACCATGTAGCCGCGGAGCAAATGTCCTGAAGTGGAACCCCCTTCAAGGCAGCCCATAATGTAGCCATACTCCTGGTAGAGTGGCACTTAAAGGCCACATGCATTCAAGACCACATGCACAATCCAGTGGGAGAGTCTCTGTTTCGACAGGGCAGCCCCCTTCCTGCAGCCCCCGTAACAGACAATGAGGTTATCCGTCTTATGGAAGCTGGTGGTCGCTTCAACATATGCCCTAAGCACCCGCACCGGGCACAACAGGTCTGACACACTTTCTGCACCCCCTGGAGAGCCTGGGGGGTTGAAAGCAGCCAACTCGATTGCTTGGTTTACATGATGGGGAGACAATCGTTTGGGTAGGAAGGATGGAATCGGCCAGAGCACCAATGCACCACCATCTGCGTGCCAGCGCAAACACGCCTGGCTCACTGACAAGGCATGGAGTTCACCCACCCGTTTTGCATTCGCAATGGCAAGGAGGAATGCCGTCTTCATGGACAGCCGCGTCAGGTCTGCCTGACTTAGCGGCTCAAATGGGGGTAGACATAAGGACCTTGGACCTGCTTACAAGTCCCATGATGGTGACCTAAGGGATCGTGGCGGTTGAAGCCTCTGGGCTCCCTTCAGAACCTGCCTGACTATGTAGTGGGACCCTACTGTGTGGTTATCCACCCTTGCATGTGTGGCCGAGAACACGGGCATGTAAACGCGCAGGGTAGAAGAAGCTCTCCTGTTGTCCAACACAGACTACAGAAAGTGTAGTATCACTACCACTGAGCAAGTCTCTGGGACTTCGCCCCGTGCCACGCACCACTGTGAAAACAACTTCCACCTGTTTGCATAGAGCAACCTAGTGGAGGGTGCCCTTGAACTAAAAATGGTACGGAACTGTGTGTCCTGCTAGTCCGCTACCACGAGAAGATAGAAGGAACAGATCCTCGGGTGACTTCCGGAATATCTAGACATTCTCGGGTCACCCAGGTGTCACAGGTGACTTTGTTGGTATAATTACTCAACCTGCGCATGCGCGAGATGGAACATCCAGTGCTAAGATCAGTAGTAATGAAACAGAACATGATGGTTTGAATCAAAATAACCTAAGGGTATCTTTACGTAATGTGTTTTCTCATTAAAATAAAGGGGAATTCTCTCCCAACAAAATGTGATCATGTGATAAGTGTTGGTAAGGGTGGCACAGCATGTCCTGGGGTTTAGTCATTTGACCTTCCGATCATGTTTATACAATATTCAGCCACCTTCTGGTTAAAAATAAACCTTTTCTTTTATTTATTCTCTATGACATAACTATCGTTTCGTTCTGCCTCTTCAGGCCTCAGAGAACAGTCCCCTGGGAACGTTTCTCAAAGGTTTCGTCGATGTTCCCAGCTGCCACGCTGGTGAGTGCAAGCCCCTATCCTCGCTCCCCTTGGGACATAGAACTTCAGCTAAATCGTGCTTGACTAATGCCTACCAAAACACAAGCTGGGTGACCAGGAAGTCTTTCAACTGTTACACGAGCTGCTCTAAACCATTGGTGACCATGAAATTTGGAGTCACTCCCTCTGTTGTTTTGGGCTGTTAGCAAATTCGTTGAAATTAAGCAATTTCTCCATCCCTCACCTCAAAAGTCTGATGGGGAACCTGGAGTATCACTTTATTTTGCTTCATATTTGTTTCGACCAATCAGGTTGCTGGAGGTGGGTTTGTTAGCGCATAATTGGCGAACCGAAAACTTGGCTAGCTGTGCTGATCTGTAAAGGTTAAAAAGAAGAATATCACGAATATCAGAAAGAATATCTCAGCAACATATAACGCACCAAGGCTTAACTCCGGACCTTATAGTAGTTTGTTTCCAGCTCCAGACTCTGCGCCCCCAGAAGTTCTGTGTAACAAAGTGCCTGCTGGATCCCACATTAATCTCCCTCCAACCCCATCCACCAACCCTTCCTTTCACCCTCCCCTTCTCCCACACCCTATACCCATCCACGGCCCTTCCAGTGGTGCTGAAGGACGGTAAGAGCTCCAGGCCCTTCGTCTTCACCCTGCACACCCAGCAGCTCTCCTCGCGGCCGGTGCAGACGCTGGACGTGGCGGCCGACTCCCTGGAGGACCTGACCGCCTGGGTGGCCAAGATACGGGAGGCCGCGCAGAACGCCGACGCCCGGGTAGGCGGAGCCTGCACACACACACACACACACAAACACACACACATACTCACACGCACATGCACGTGCACACATATCAACCCCTTCAGGAAATAAAATAATAATTTAGCAATATTGACTGGGTCACTGTACATTATCCCTCCCCTGGCATCTGGACGTCCCTCGTCCAGATGCAGGAGGAGAAGCAGATGGAGCGCAGGAAGAAGATAGCGGTGGAGCTGTCTGACCTGGTGGTCTACTGCAGACCTGTACCCTTCAACGAGGAGAGTAAGACCCCCTCAGAAGACCTTAAGCCCCCCTCCCCTGTTCTTCTCCAATACCATGGCTTTCTGTGTCAGGCTTTCTCTCTGTATCTATTTTGTGCTCATCTCTCTTTTCATCCTTCCATCTTTTTTCAATCCCTCTGTCTCTCTGTCTCTCTGTCTCTCTCTCTCTCTCTCTCTCTCTCTCTCTCTCTCTCTCTCTCTCTCTCTCTCTCTCTCTCTCTCTCTCTCTCTCTCTCTCTCTGATATCAAAGAAAAGAGAGAAAATGAATGTAACCCTAACTTTAACTCATGCACCCTGACCTGTAGCTTCAAACCCGTGTCTCTCTCCCCAGAGATCGGGACGGAGCGGGCGTGCTACCGGGACATGTCGTCGTTCCCGGAGACCAAGGCGGAGCGTCTGGCCACGCGGAGCCGCGGCCGCCGCTTCCTGCAGTACAACCGGCGGCAGCTGTCCCGCGTCTACCCCCGCGGCCAGCGGTTGGACTCTTCCAACTACGACCCACTGGCCATGTGGCTATGTGGCTCCCAGCTGGTCGCTCTCAACTTCCAGACCCCTGGTGAGAGGGAGCGGGCGGCAATTGGTTACGTTCTAGTGATAGTTGTGTTTGGTTAGGTTCTAGTGATAGTTGTGTTTGGTTAGGTTCTAGTCATAGTTGTGTTTGGTTAGGTTCTAGTGAGAGTTGTGTTTGGTTAGGTTCTAGTGAGAGTTGTGTTTGGTTAGGTTCTAGTGAGGGTTGTGTTTGGTTAGGTTCTAGTGATAGTTGTGTTTGGTTAGGTTCTAGTGAGAGTTGTGTTTGGTTACGTTCTAGTGAGAGTTGTGTTTGGTTAGGTTCTAGTGATAGTTGTGTTTGGTTACGTTCTAGTGAGAGTTGTGTTTGGTTAGGTTCTAGTGATAGTTGTGTTTGGTTACGTTCTAGTGAGAGTTGTGTTTGGTTAGGTTCTAGTGAGAGTTGTGTTTGGCTAGGTTCTAGTGATAGTTGTGTTTGGTTAGGTTCTAGTGATAGTTGTGTTTGGTTAGGTTCTAGTGATAGTTGTGTTTGGTTACATTCTAGTGATAGTTGTGTTTGGTTAGGTTCTAGTGAGAGTTGTTTTTGTTTACGACCTTGTGAGGGTTGTGTTTGGTTAGGTTCTAGTGAGGGTTGTGTTTGGTTAGGTTCTAGTGATAGTTGTGTTTGGTTAGGTTCTAGTGAGAGTTGTGTTTGGTTAGGTTCTAGTGAGAGTTGTGTTTGGTTAGGTTCTAGTGATAGTTGTGTTTGGTTAGGTTCTAGTGAGAGTTGTTTTTGTTTACGACTTGGTGAGAGTTGTGTTTAAGTTACGTTCTAGTGAGAGTTGTGTTTGGTTACGACCTAGTGAGAGTTGTTTTTGTTTACGACCTGTTGAGAGTTGTGTTCGGTTAGATTCTAGTGAGAGTTGTGTTTGGTTAGGTTCTAGTGAGAGTTGTGTTTGGTTACGTTCTGGTGATAGTTGTGTTTGGTTAGGTTCTAGTGAGAGTTGTGTTTGGTTAGGTTCTAGTGAGACTTGTGGTTGGTTAGGTTCGAGTGAGAGTTGTGTTTGGTTAGGTTCTAGTGATAGTTGTGTTTGGTTATGTTCTAGTCAGAGTTGTGTTTGGTTAGGTTCTAGTGAGAGTTGTGGTTGGCTATATGAAGTTAGGGTGGCCTTGGCTATTCATTTGTATGCTGGTTAGAGTGACACTGTTTGATGTGATTTGTGTGTGTGTGTGTGTGTTTGTGTGTCTAGACAAGCCAATGCAGATGAACCAAGCGTTGTTCATGCTGGGAGGGGGGAGTGGCTTTGTCCCGCACCCTGACGTCATGAGAGACGACTCCTTCGACCCCTTTGATAAGGAAACCCTGCGCTTGGAGCCAATCACCATTCAGTTGCAGGTCTGACCCACCAATTACCATTCAGCTTATCATACCATCACTTTTGCACACCCTTTTAGGCAAGTCAAGGCAAGGCAACTTTATTTATATAGCACTTTTCATACAGAAGGCAGACTCTAAGTGCTTCACATATAAACATTGTCATACAATAAAATAAAATAAAAGATAAGTAGAAGAAAACACATGCAAAGAAATTAGTAAAATATAAAGTTAAAAAGGTATTTTAGTAGTAAAATAGAAAATACAGGCAAAGTTAAAAAAGCTTTTTAGAAAGTGCAATGTATTTAAGATTTAGCAGAAACTAAAGCAAACATAAATGTCTTCAGTCTTGTTTTAAAAGTGCTCAGAGTTGGGGCAAGTCTTAAATCCTCAGGGAGTTTATTCCAGCTGTTTGTTGCATAGTAACTAAATCCTGCTTTCCCATGTTTCGTGTTTACTCTGGGGATAATTAACAGATTGGTCTCAGAAGATCTTAGTGTTCTAGAAGGCTTATGTAGTGGAAGCATATCAGTAGTGGAAGCATATCAGTCAAATATTTTGGGCCTAAACCATGTAGTGTTCTAGAAGGCTTATGTAGTGGAAGCATATCAGTAGTGGAAGCATATCAGTCAAATATTTTGGGCCTAAACCATGTAGGGATTGATAGGTTAGCAACATGATTTTAAAATCAATTCTCTGACCTACTGGAAGCCAATGTAATTCAATGATTTAAGGTCTTTGGTTTTCTTTGGTCAATGTTAGAACTCTTGCAGCAGCATTCTGAACAAGCTGAAGCTTCCTCCTTTCAGCTATCTTTATTAATTTATAATTTATAGAACTGTTTTGTTACTTTTCTCCAAGATATTCGAATACATTTTTATTCCATCGTTTTTAAAATGATCTCTTTTACCAATTGTCCACTCTTACATCAACGATTTGAATAAAATATTTTCTAACATCTGAATAATCCACATTCGGTTCTAACCTCCATGAGTACCCTTTCCATTTTATTCCTGGAGAATCCACTTTCTACCTCTCAAAGTCATCCACAGCGAGTCCATTCCTATGGACTCTAATCCAAATCAACACGCAAACTTACAACGACGTCTCCATCTCTTTCTCACAGGTACTCGGGGCTCGCCATCTGCCTAAAACGGGCCGCAGCATTGTCTGTCCCTTCGTTGAGGTGGAGATCAGTGGTGCAGACTACGACAGCTGCAAGAGCAAGACAGATGTTGTCGGTAAGATCCGGAAATCTTGCCCAGGAATGTTCCAAATTCCCTAGGCTTTACTGTGGAGTGATGTATTCTTAAGACAAAGAAAATCCTAGCAGCAGGATATAGAGTTGAAATGATTGGATCGGGATGGGACTAGCGATATTGGTGGAGTATATATTGGCTAGTGCTTGTTTTCAAAGTAGATCTCATATGAACATGGTTGTTTTGGTTAGAATGTTCCCCATGGACATATGGATGTTATCACAGAAATATGCAGTATGAAGAATGAAATGTGGTAATTCTTATTAGTGATTGACTACAATGATGATTGCTGGTTTGGTTTGTGTGCTAGCCTGTGTGATTATGATTGGTCTTGTGGTTTGCATGCAGGGATTCTGATTGGTGTTCCGGTTTACGCTAGAAGATTGGGATCTGTGGTCCTGTTTGTCTACAGGGATTCTGATTGGTGTTCTGGTTAACGTTGGGTTATTATGATTAGTGGTGGGGTTTGTTTACGGGGATTTTTGATTGGATTGCTTGATTCGTGTTCACCAGCGGATAACGGGCTGAACCCGGCGTGGCTCCAGACGCCGTTTGTCTTCGACGTCCGGAACCCATCCTTCTGCTTCCTGCGCTTCACTGTCTACGACGAGGACATGTTCAGCGACCCCAACTTCCTGGCTCAGGCCACCTACCCCGTCCGCTCGCTACGCACCGGTCTGTGTTGGTTCATTATAAACATTAAGTTGTGTGGAGTCTTGATATTGTTTGTCTCTTTACGCTGGGAAGTTATTTTTGGATTTATGACATATTTGTTTGCTATATGTTGTCATATTGAGTCATTTATTTCATGGATTTTTTATGTTGAGGCTCTATTGAGTCTTATCATAGAATTGTTATCAATTATATTTTGAGTTACTAGGTTTCACCTTCATATTGAACGTTATCTGTCATATTTAAACCTATATTGTCATATTGATTCTTTATGTTAAAGGTCCCATGGCATGAAAATCTCACTTTATGAGGTTTTCTAACATAAATATGAGTTCCCCTAGCCTGCCTATGGTCCCCCAGTGGCTAAAACCTGCGTTCGGTGTAAAACGAGCACTAGGTGTTCGGCTCGTCTTTGAAAAAACGGAGGCTCAAGCGCGCTGATTTGGAATGTGGTCCCATATGTCGTCATAAAGGATCTAAGCTCCTCCCCTTTCGCTGCCTTGCCCGCCCAGAGAATTTGGCCCGCCAATGAGACACGACATGCGAGCGCCACATGTGTGTGTGTGTGTGTGTGTGTGATTACACACACTGTAACGCAAGTGTTTGCGGTTGGTGTTATGGAGCATAACACGTTGGTTCTTGGACGTCTCTTGTATTTCCAGAACGAGACTGTAGTTGGGGTTATCTCAGCCATGGTTGAGAAGGAATTGGGGAAAAGGAACTTTGGCTTTCAATCCCTGAAGTACATGAACTGCAACATGCTGCCTGCCGCCGGTTGCTGCGAGACACCACCGCCCGGCAGTGGGCAGCCGGCAGCGCGCGGTTCAGTCTACTTCAGATTGATGTGGAAGAGGAAGAACCAGAGACGTCAGAGAACCTGACGAAGACACACACAATCGTCTGGAGGCGCACACAGCTTTTGACCGTGATAATATGTATTATATGATATAGATATCTAATTATTATATGATATTATTTAGATATAGAGCTCCAGGACTGTAACGCAGTGTTGTACACTTCCTTGTTATCTGGATGACCGTTCTGCTGTTGGTGTTATGAAGGATAACACGTCAGACTCGTCTCTGGTATTTCCATAACGAGACTCGTAGTGGGGGTTATCTCAGCTATGGTTGAGAATGAATTGGGGGAAAGGAACTTTGGCCTTGTCTCCCTGAAGTACATGAACCACAACATGGAGGAGAAAGGGATTGTTGGCGGTGAATGTCTCCCGCTTGAGCCCCGCTTCCCGCTGCCGAAAAACCACCGCCTCGGTGCTGCAGGAGGCGGTGGTGCCTAAGCGCTGACCTCTCCCTCGGCAGCGAGGCTCCGGCGGGGGACAACCACGGTCAACAATCGCGTTTGGGGAAAGCTCAATGTGCGACTGGCTCGTAGTGGCTGTAATTCTGCACCACGGCTGAATTTCGGGAAAGTCTTCAAATACTGTGTTTGGGGCCTACTAATATCTTTATTGAAGCATCCATAAAATAGCATGCCATGGGACCTTTAAATAAATGATACAGGGCTTTGACCCAGTATTGATTGTATATTGAGCCTTCGCATGGAATCTTTATATTAAGTCTTTATACTAAGCCCAGGTTGAGTTGTTATGTTGAACCTTTATTAATGAGTCTGATGTTGAGTTAAAGATGTGTTTATGTTCAGGCTATCGGAGCGTTCCTCTGAAGAACAGCTACAGCGAGGAGCTAGAGCTGGCCTCACTCCTCGTCCACATTGAAATAGTCAATGCTAAGGTAACCTCTCTCTCTATCTCGCTCCATCTCTGTCTTTTTCCCATTAACTCACAATACCTAAACACACACATTCTCTCTCTCACACACACACACACCCTCACATTAACGCTCACAGTAACACTCACACTCAAACACACACACACACACACACACACACACGTACACACACACACAGACCCTCCCCCTGCTGGAGTGTCTGGTTAAAATATGACAACCCTCTACTCTCTCCTCTCCGCTTCCCGTAGGAGGAGGACGACCAGAACCTCTACACCTCCATCCAGCGGCTACGTGACCTCACCAGCCAGCTGTCCAATCAGGTGTCCACGCTGGAGCGCTCGGGTTCCGGGGACCAGAGCTACCAGCAGAGCCTGGAAGAGCTCCGGGATGCCCAGGACCAGCTGAGTGAACTGGTGGAGGCTAGGAACCACAGGTACTACACACTCACATAAACACCAGTACACTACACTACACACTGATATACTACACACTAATACACACTGATATACAGGACCAGCTGTGTGAACCCCCGCACCTTCTCTCTCCCTGCTCTCTCGCTCTTTGTCTGATTTTCTCAGGTTGATGGAGAAGAAGAGGAGAGAGAGGCTGAGGCCACAGTTGGCCACGAAGCGCAGTTAGGGTTTCCTTCCACTAGAGGGCGTTGACTCCTCTGTGACCACCGCTGACCTCTGCTGTGTGCTGCTGCTGCAACTTAACTCAACAAATGGAAAACTGGAAGAAACATTGCTCTCTTTACAAAGTAATATATTCACAAAAGTTGCATTCAAAAGGAACACTTTTAGATATATCTCATGGCCAAAAGAAATATGTTTTGACCGGAACCGGGAACGTGGATATAAGTAGACACTTTGCGTGATGCAAAAGCAGAAGAAGAAAAATTATGTATGTGCCTTCATGTGGATTTTGGAAATATCATGCTCTCGACACAAATGTCACTATGAAGGGGTCAAATTGACTCCCGGAAGAGCTGAAAAACCCAAATTCTGAACTTTCCTTCTGACTCTTCAAACTGCACCTTGAGCTAAAGACTTTGGAAGAGCAATCCATATTTGGCTTGGCCAGAATTTAAAATAAAAACTTGTTTGAGTTGCTCACAAAATGGGTTACACAAAGGACTTTAGAAACAGTGAGACGGAAGTCTATTCCTCATAATGAAGACCATGTCTTCTATTGGCTGAGCCAACAGGAAGTCCCGCCTCCCAGATGGCTTTTGCTTCCTGTTTTACCTGGGAGAACTCCAACTGGATGAATTGTACTTTGAGCTCAGCTCCAAACCTTCGCTGGAAGGTGGTTTACCTTAAGAACCTCTATGTAAATCAAATAAACTAAATGTACTCAATATACTAACTATACTTCCTTTGTTGGCGAGGAGCACCTTGAGAGTAAGAAGTCTGACTCACACTGGCCTAGTTTGACCCAGAATCCTCTATTGATCTCTTATAATGGCGGAAGTCATCAGGAATCTTAAAGACGGAATCTCACACCCTTATATAAAGTATTTCCTAGAAAAACTGGATATTAGGGTTGGGACAAAAACACATGGTGTTTCTATCGGTAAAAGTTCTGTTGAATAATATTACAACTCTTCCAATTCGTACATTTATGCACTGCAGACTTTTTCGGATCCTTTTACTAACGCACTACGCCAAAAAAAACGACGTAGGGGTCTCTGTTAAACTAGTCCAGTACAAACCAGAGTATCTTTCTGTCTGTCTCGCCCACTCTGTTTCTCTGTCTCTCTCCTTCTCTGTCTCTCTCTTTCTGTCTCTCTCTCTCTCTCTCTGTCTCTCTCCTTCTCTGTCTCTCTCTCTGGCTCTCTCTGTCTCTCTCTCCCTGAGGAAGTGACCGGGGAGTGGGGGCTCAGGTGTGTCGATGTCGTTTGCAAACGCTCAAACACACACACAAGGGCTATTGCAGAAGCTTACCAAGCATGCCACATCACTTTGAACAACATATGAGTTGCCAATGTAACCCAAGCAGTTTATGTTGAGGTTCATGGATCCACGCCTCCTCAGCTTGGATCAGGCCTTGCACAGACTTTCACACAGGCACAAACCCTCACACATATGCACACGCACGCACGCACACACACACCTCATGCTGCTTAAATTTTTGCCCACACATCCTGGAGATAGTTTTCATAGACAAAATGTATGTATTGTTCTTCCATAAGAACACATACACACGGCTTGTATGGAATGCTACATTTTAGTTGCCCCCTGTTTTGAGCTCCTGTCTATTCCATCTCTGTGTAAACAGTCTTTATTTATAAAGTTTTTATTCATAACACTATAAAGTTCTTGGCATTAGCAACATACTAAATAAAATGATTAAAAAAAAAAAATGAATGTACTATATGGCCCAGACATTGTGAAGTATTTCCTTGGAATGAATTTTACGCATCAACCTTAATATTTTTTCCCCTAGACTCGTGTGTGTGTGTGTGTGTGTGTGTGTGTGTGTGTGTGTGTGTGTGTGTGTGTGTGTGTGTGTGTGTGTGTGTGTGTGTGTGTGTGTGTGTGTGTGTGTGTGTGTGTGTGTGTGTGCTCGTGTGGTGACCCCTACCCACGCTGGATCCTTCACAGCTCAGTATGAGCCTCCGAGCTCTCTGGCGAACATCTAGCGCAAAATCCTCTGTGGATATACACTAATGGTCCAGTATTATGACTAATATTAATATAATTGGTATTGTCCTTATTCTGCGTTCACACACATTTCCTGAGAGTTTGCACATAATAAATCGCCTTTGTGTAAACCAGTCTTTCACGGTTAAATAATAATGAAAATTATTTTTGTTTGTGGGGTGTTCTTTTTGGTTGTCTTAAAGTATAGTTTCTAAACCACTTTAAATATGAGTTAATAAGCCTGTTATAGTTTAGCCTTAGTATTTTGGATTTTATTTCACTGTCTGCCATTGACATTGTCTGCCATTGACAGCTTGACCAAATACAAGCTAAACTAATACTGTCAAAGCTAAAAGATTAAATGAATTGCCTGAAAAGGTACTATTAGCAGTAGTAGTAGTGGTATTATTTCAAGGAGAAGTAGCAGTAGTAGTAGCAGTATAAGTATAGTAGAGTAGTAGTACCAGTTGTGGTAGTAGTAGTAATAGTAGCAGTAGCAGTAGTAGTACGAACAAACACCATAGCTCAATAACTGATGTGACAGATTTCACCATGTGCACGGAAAAGCTTGCTGAAGACTGCCACAATGTCATTTGTGTGGATGAGGTTAGAAATTACTGAGATATCATGGTTGGCACAAAGTTGATACACTTGAGACAGTTGAAGGGCCCTCATTGTGCTTTAGGCAACACTTTTAAAAAGTAGAAGTCCAAGAGCTTGAATAGATAGATGTTAAACATGTGTAAGCCTACATTTTTCTAAGTTTCGATGGTTACATTGTGTATGACAGTTTAAAGTTGTGGATGTTACATGGGTTGAACTTAGAAATAATGATTATGGAAGCTGGTTGATGACAGTGTTCGGCTCGTCTTTGAAAAGCCCCCCCCCCCCCCCCCACAGACACACACACACACACACACACATACACACACACACACACACACACACACACACACACACACACACACACACACACACACACACACACTCAAACACTATAAACTCAGCTAAGGAATGAAAGCAACGTACACTCTAATTGTTCAAAACCCGTTAAAAATATAAGAGTTGAATAAAGGTGAATAGCTTAAATACTTGTACCCCGTTTAAAGGTTGAAAACAATCGGTAGCTGAGAAAATACAGATGGCGTTAGTAAGTTGTTGAAGAGGATTTGATTTGATTCCGCCCATTGCCTTATATTTAAATTTATTTCAGAAGAGTATAATCTTTATATAAGTAGAACATTTATGTTTGATAAATGAATGCTGCTGCATCGGCAATCACACTAAAGTTGAGCGCTGCCTGCAACACTCAAATATCCTAAAATATTATTTCCACATGCTTCGACCAAAGTCAGCAACAGACTAATCAACAGACATCAGTTAATGGTTCATCTTAAACTCGTCTAGCGGTTACTGTGATCGACAGCGGTGATTCGGCCATTCTTGGTTAGGGCACCTCGCGCGGTTCACGCACGGCGTCTATATATTGGGCTCCATCTGCAGCTCGCCGGACTGCGGAATAACGGCTTTCATTGAGTAGTACTTTTCGGTGCGTGGTTAAAGGATGAGGACATCTCTGCTGGACGTCAACCCCAGGTTGAAAGCCATCGGAGAGTCGCCATGCAATGCGCTGAGGGCACGCGCACTACATATCACCCAAGAGCTCGCACAGGTAAAGCGCTCACCCCAAACGTACTCCCACACACGCACGCACACACAGGTTCCAATTTCCAGAGTGGTTAACTAGCTGAAATTATATATTTATCATTATTATATGTATGATTATTTACAAAGCAACTTCTCACATGATTCTTCCCCGCCATTCCAGGGGGTCCCGAAGACCTTCTCCCGTGTGGTCGACTTGTGCTCATTTGATCCACAGCGGGAAGGGGTCCCACCCATTACTTTCCTGCAACAGGTCAGGACCTGGGTCTATGGATAACAATTTGAATACTTCACTCTATTCTGCCGGGTCTGTTATGAATGGATGTTGAATACACCATTCGATTATATTGTTCTGGGTCCATGGATAAGATTATATATGTATTATCAAATACGGCATTATGTTCGGTTCTTCTGGGTGGGTCTACACTATAGCTTCCAAAATCTCTCTCACTGGGATTGTGATATAATCTGTGTGTTTACCTGTGTGTGATCTTTCCAACACACCTCTCCCTCTCCGTCTCCCTCCCTCTCTCTCCCTCTCTCTCCATCTCGATTTCTCCCTCCTCCCTCTCTGTCTCCCTCCTTCTCTCTCCCTCCCTCTCCTCCCTCTCACCCTCCTCCCTCTCTCACTACCTCTTTCCCTCTCCCTCTTCATCCTTCTCTCTCTCCCTCCCCCCCTCCTCTCTTTCTCTCTCTCTCTCTCTCTCTCTCTCTCTCTCTCTCTCTCTCTCTCTCTCTCTCTCTCTCTCTCTCTCTCTCTCTCTCTCTCTCTCTCTCTCTCTCTCTCTCAGGTACTGGCAGTGTGTTTCTACCCTGAGCTCCTCAGTGATGAGAACTTTGCGCTAGATGTTCGCCAGAGAGCTCGGAGGCTCATACAGAGCTGTGAAGGATCCAGCGTGGGTAGGGGTCACCACACGAGCACACACAGACACACAGACACACAGACACACACACACAGACACACACACACAGACACACACACACACACACACACACACACACACACACACACACACACACACACACACACACACACACACACACACACACACACACACACACACACACACACACACACACAAACACACACACATTCTGGTCAATATGTATTTTAAAGGTAGCAAGAAAGTCTTGCTAGAGAGAGTTTGAGACCCGGTGTACTGGGTTCAAACTTATTTGCATAAAACCACTTATGATGGCAGTCGATTTATGGCCCAATGCAAAATTGAAGAATGCAGATTAACGTTATGTGGTAAATGATTCTGAATAATTTTCTCTGAATATATATTTTTGCTGTGACAGCTTAATTCCCCCCTCCGGGTTCAATCAAGTATTATTATCCTATCCATCAGGTTGCTACACTCCTTCATCGGGCCTAGTTTACATCCAGCACAGAATCGCCGAGTTCATCACTAGGAGAGACGCCGGCGTGCCCACAGACGCCCACAGCATCTTCATCTGCTCCGGGTTTTGGAGAACTCTGACGGTATCTGACGAGATCTTCAAACCGTCACGTTAATCATGCAGGCGCCTTGCGCCCCTAAGGATTGCTTTAAGTCTTCCCGTTAACGTTTCTACCCTGTTTTTGAGTAATTGATACCCCAGACGTTTACGTGTATGGTGGAGTCTTTAAGTTGAATATTATACCCTGATTTAACACAAGTGATAGGCTGAGTCCTCTCTGCGGCAGCAGTCGAGGTTTTGCCTATAATAAAACAAACCCTGCATGTTCGGGTGAACGGTGATAGTGTTTTTGTAAAAAAAAAGAAGAAAAAAGTTACATTGTTTAAAATAGCTTAATTAGCTTGGCTGCTGTGTGCTGTCAGTACTCTGCTCACTTCATATAGCCCAAAATATGTCTCATTCCGTTAGTCGCTGTTTGCAGCAGGCTGGGTCAATACACTCAATGCATTTATCTCTATTGTGTCTGTTCCACCTGTCCCAGTAGCCACTTTCTTATCCCGTTAGCTGTCGGCAGCTTTTTCTATTCTGATACCTAGCTTCACAGTTGGCTGTTTATTCAATTAGCCACTATGCACAGCATCCTGAGTTGTCCCTCCCTTAGCCTCTGTTAGCAGCAGGTGGGGTCATTACTCTCGCACTTGTCAGCGTTGTTTCTGTTTTCCACCTGCCCCAGCAGCCACTGTTCGCAGGAGGTGGGGTTGCTACTGTATCACGGGCTCAGGCACACATCTCAACTACCAGCAGAGATGGAGGTAGACCTCTTCATGGTGTCAAGACCGGGGGTTTTGACCCAAAGTCCTGCCCAGTGGCGGCGTTACTCCATTTCCTCCAGTCTCTCTGGGACACTAGGAGGGCAGCCAGCACCCTAAGGGTCTATGCAGCCGCTATCTCTGCATTCCATGGTTTAGTAGGGGGTCTGTCTGTGGGAAAACACCTTATGGTATCAGTTTTTAAAGGGTGCACACCGTCTGCGGCCAGGCAGATGTTTGAGGGCCCCATCTTGGGACAATCTGATCTTAAGTTTTTCACACAGAATACAGTGTCGCTTTGGCCGAATCCGTTCTCCCTCCCCAAAGTGCTAAACCCTCAGTCAATTAACAGTGCTATTGAGCTGGAGGCATTTCACACTGAGCCAGCCTGTCAAGCCCCCAGTTAGGGCTTTGAGGGCCCATGTGGATCGTACACAGTAGCTGAGACGTGTTCACACTCAGCTCTTTGTTTGCTATGGTTTAGTAGGTCATAACTTATGTTTTCTCTGCATGTTAGGCCATTGCTTAAAATGTATCTGGCGGTTTGGTATAGGTACATTTAGGTTTGTTGGGGACATTTGGGTTATGGTGCTATCCATTATGTATGGTACTCCGGTTCGTCGAGAACGTGACGTAATTTCCTGGCTTGCAGCATTTATAGCTTTCCCGTTTCTCATTATGCAACTAAGCAATTGGGTCAACCAGTGTCGAAACAAGGCTTGTCCCATTGGCTAGTGGACACAATTGCCCAAGCTTACTCTGAGCAGGATTTCCAAGTCCCTGAGGGCCTGTTGGCTCACTCCCCATGTAGCATGGCCTCTTCATGGGCAGCTTTGAAAAAAATAAGTGATATCCTAAAGATGCGGTTTATTGTCTATAGATGATGACGAAGTTGCTCAGTAGTTCGGAGGGGGAGCCCCAGAACGGGGTGTTGGTCCCCCTGCCTTACCCCCACACCCTGGCCATGGTGTTGGGCTTGGCTGGGATCAGATCCGTGCCCTACCGCCTACGAGAAGACACCGGCTGGGCTATGGATCTGGAAGAGCTGCAACGCGCCATTCGCACCGCTAGGGGGTGCTGCAGGCCAATGGCAATATTCATCAGTAACCCAGGAAACCCCACAGGTATCAGACCCTATGTGCTTCGACCGTAAAACCTTTTCTTGGACAGAATCTTTTAACAGTTTGGTAAATATGCTGTGTGACGTGTGGTAGTGATGCAAATCAATAAAAAAATTATCATTTATTTGGAATTAAAGCAAGTAGCTAATTGTCCTCTGTTGTCTTTGTGAATCAAGGCCATGTACAGAACAGAAAGTCTATCGAAGAAGTGATCAAATTTGCTGCAGCTGAGAAACTCTTCCTATTGGTTAATGAGGTAACTATGAATTAGTGATTTAGTTGCTTAGATTAGTACAACAATCACATTGGATGTGTAAAGTCTTTCAGATTCAGTTTTTACAGTCTTTCCCCTTCAATGATTGTATTCTGTAGGTGGATCAGCACAGTGTGCACGGATCAGGGATCCAGTGGGTTTCCTATAAGAAGGTTCTGTTTGATATGGGGCCGAAGTACTGGGAAGGTGTGCAGATGGCATCCTTCCACTCCTTATCCAATGGCCTCATGGGAGAGTGAGTTCTTGTAATAGTAATAACCTGTTAAAAATAATAAAAGATAACCTGTTCCAGTACCAGTTTAATGTTTTTAGATAGAGTATCATATTAAATCATGTATATATCATACCATATTGTGTAGATGTGGCCTGAGGGCTGGATACATGGAGCTGGTGAACGTGGACAAGGAAGTGATGATCTTTGCTGAGACTTTATTGAATATGGACATCAGCAGCCCAGTCCCAGGCCAGCTTGCTCTGGACATCCTGCTCAACCCACCCCAGCCCTCTGAGCCATCCTACGACTTGTACACTCAGGTAGTGGAGCAGGCGACTCATCATGGTCGAGGGCCCAGAATGGGGTTACATTCAAAATCATTGTTTTATTGCTCAAGCTTGGGCTCAGCCACTTGAGAATGGCACACCAGCACTATTGGACTTGGGGCCAATTGTGACAGCTGAGCTGCTTCATTGTGTCTTTAAAGTCTGGGAGGGGCGAGTCTCTGATGCACTGAGAACATCAGGCACATCAGGCATATAAATAAAAAAATAAATACATTTAAGGATTTAGTTATTCGAAATTAGTTTCCTCACAATCGTTTAAACTTATCCCACCAATAAATTAAAACAAATGTATTCAATAAGCTAAGATACCATAGTTCTTTATTGTTTCCAGACCAGAAATGCACAACATCTTCAAAAATGTCACTAGCAACTGTCAGAACCGCCCCCCCCCCAAAAAAACACTGTTTCTAATCCAGATCATTTTCCTGTCCATTGCAGGAGATACTGACCAATCTGGCGACTCTGACTGAAAACGCTCTTCGAGCTCACGACTTCCTGAACTCCCTCCCAGGGATGTCCTGCCAGCCAGCCGTAGGAGGGTTCTATGTTTACCCCCGTGTAGACCTACCTGCCGAGGTGCTGGAGCGGGCAAAGGTCAACACAATGCAGCACAGCTCAACTTCATGGAGAAACAGTATAAAGTCTTGTCAGCAAGCATTTGAAAATTGTTATGTGTTTTACCTCTCTTTTATACTTTGATACTTACTGTAGTTGTACATTCTTAAGGTACTTGCATGCCTCCTTCGCCACCTGTATGAGTATCTGTGTGTGTGTGTGTGTGTGTGTGTGTGTGTGTGTGTGTGTGTGTGTGTGTGTGTGTGTGTGTGTGTGCATGTGCGTGTGCGTGTGTGTGTGTGTGTGTGTGTGTGTGTGTGTGTGTGTGTGTGTGTGTGTGTGTCTCTCCAGGCTGCAGGTGTGGAGGCAGATGTTTTGTACTGCCAGGAACTCCTGGAGGAGCAGGGAGTGTGTGTTGGAGCGGGGAGTGAGAACGGAAACACGGGCGGGGAATACCACCTCAGGTTAGACCCATCAAGCAACACGCCCACACGCAAACATGCACACACGCAGACAGACAGACATATGTGTCATTTTTTAATGGAAATTAAACACTAGGTAGACTTGGAATCAATTAGCGTGTGTGTGTGTGTGTGTGTGTGTGTGTGTGTGTGTGTGTGTTTGTGTGGGTGTGTGTTTTTGCCTTTTTGCATGTGTGTCCTCTCCCAAGGCTGTGTGTGGGGGTCTCTTCGGTCGTGCTGGAGGAGGCCTTAGTGCGACTCGGTGCTTTCCACCTGCGCTTCTTGGACTCATACAGTTGTGGACCACACCTGGAAACTCCTTGAAACACCTCGAAATCCCTGAACTGAAAGCACTAAACCCATGGGAGGTTCATTGTATATCACGTCGGAATGATGATACAAATAAATAAATAAATTCCTCTATTCATGGTGAAAAGTCCTGCGTGATGCCGTTTATAGAGTGATTATGTAAAAATGTGATGAGCAGATGGACCAAGGGCCTGGACTGTTTTCATGCCAATCGTCTCTCTCTCTCACGCGCTCGAAATCAATCTTCCTTGGGTGCGGGCAGTGCTGTGTACAGCTAGCGGCCACAAGAGGGCAGCACTCGTTTTCTCCTAGCAAAAGCTTCTCATACGTCTGAACAACTTCAGATCAATTTACAATGACGTCATACTGTACTTCTATAGGATGCATACTGTGTCGATGTTCAAATGTGATTAAGCCATACAACCAATAACAATTGCAGGGCCTACAACTTCAGATCAATTTACAATGACGTCATACTGTACTTCTATAGGATGCATACTGTGTCGATGTTCAAATGTGATTAAGCCATACAACCAATAACAATTGCAGGGCCTACATTTAAATTTGAACAGAAATCGATTTTGTCTCCCTCCAGACCGAGTCGCCGGTTAATCTAACATTGACCGAAGCTGCACGGATGGAAACGTGTAGTCAAACAAACGTTGAGATAAGTCATTGTGAAGGGCCTGTATTGTTAAATCATGAGCGATCTACAGCTTCCGGTAAAATTGACAAAACGTCCAATTAGTACCGAACGCATGCGCTCTAATTACCAGCTCATTTCTGGCCAGAGAGACCCCCCCCCCCCCCCTCTACCATTTCGCCCACACCGACCTTAAGCTATGTGTAGTGAAGCAACCATAAATAGCGAATAATGAGGATGGATTCGACAACACACATTCAACCAACTCTGACACCCCACAACGGCCAGACACGCAACCCACCACAATCTAGCGGGAAAGAAATCGAGGGGAAATGATTGCAGAAACTGATAGTATTGTTTCCATGTGAGGGGAGCTGGAAGCAGGGTGTAGTCCTGTGAGCGAGTGAGCTTCACAGCACGGGCCGTTGGTTGGCCGCTCATTACCAACAAGGCCTGTGTGTGTGTGTGTGTGTGTGTGTGTGTGTGTGTGTGTGTGTGTGTGTGTGTGTGTGTGTGTGTGTGTGTGTGTGTGTGTGTGTGTGTGTGTGTGTGTGTGTGTGTGTGTGTGTGCGCGTAGGTGTGTGTGTGTGTGTGTGCGTGTACGTGTGTGTGTGAGTGAGTGAAAAAAAATGACATAGGTCTTGGCGACTAAACGTTATGTAACTAACTACACAATTTGTTTATCACTCCCCACTATAGTTAGGGTTATATAGTCAAAACTGATTTTTTTTTTTCTTAAGAAATACATTCATGGAGAAATGGAAGATTAATGAAGCATTGCAGTTCAAAGCATTCTTCTAAAATTCCTTCCCAGGAAACTTCTCGAGATTCATTTGAGATATTTTGGTGGTTCCTGGAAGGGCCACCAGCATTCGTTATTATTATATCATATTATTATTATAATTATTCTTTAACATGAGTCTTCATTGCTTCATTGTCAGTTGACAATGAAGCCACGGGTCTGCGCATTCCGCTCAGCCTCGGACCCATGCGGGGAAGTATGATGACGAGGGAGAGAGAGAGAGATACGAAGGAGGAGGAAGGGAACACAAGAGGAGCTTGTGTTTGTCCTTTATTAGAGCCCTTCTGTCTGCCAGAGAGCTCTCAGCTTCTCTAGCGTGAGGCTCCTCAACATCCCGTTGCCATGGATACCTTCTCCAAGGGCTCAACACTCCAGCCTTACCTTCTCAATACTCAATGGCAACTGATCCCTCACCACACACACAGACGCACGTACAACCACGCACACACGCGCAGGCATGCCCGCTCCCCCCCATGTGTGTGTGTGTGTGGTGTGTGTGTATGTGTGTGGGTGTGCGTGTGAACGTGTGCGTGCTTGAGAAAGAGACATGAGAGAGTGTATGTATATATTGAGTGTATGAGAGAGAGCGAAAGAGAGAGAGAGAGAGTGCATTTTGCTGTGCTTTTTGTGTGTGTGCATGTATGTATCACATGTGTGCATGTTTGAATGTGTGCATGCTTGCATGCAGGGGCGCCGCTAGGGATTTTGGGCCCCATGAAAAGAATAGTATAATAATTTCTGTATTATAATTTCATCATCATTAGGGGCCTCTCTGGGCCCCCCTCCATCATGGGCCCCTAGAATCTGTCTCCTTTACCCCCCCTTTTCGGCGCCCCTGCTTGCATGTATGGTGGTGAGCTTGCATACATTCATACATACACACTTACATATATACATACATGCATACATGCATTCATGCATGTAAGCATTTCCTTTGTGCAGCAGTGGTTTTCATGAATGCTATGACGACAGTAGGCTTAAACCTCTCCATATCTGACTTGTTTTAGCGTTCTGCCTTTTATCCTGAGTGGCTCTTTTTAACATTGATGTTTCAATTTCCACGTATCCTTCTTAAGTCGATACCGGGAAATGCACAATGAAGTCCTGTGTGTTGTTGTTGTTCTGGGTCCAGAGACACAGGCCTCTCGCTGGGGATGCTCCGGATGTCTGACCCCCTGCTCCTGGGAGACAGTAGGGGGTTGAAGGTGCCTCTGTGGGTTGGCTGAGAGGTGCAGGCTGCTCACCCAGCAGGGGGAGGTGGAGCAATGGCAGGTACAACTGACCCCCCCCCCTCACCACCACCACCACCACCACCACCACCTACACCCCCATCACACCGCATGCTGATGAGTGACAGGCGGGGAAGTCGCACCGTGGCAAGAGGGGTCAGGGTTCAGTTTGTGTCTGTGTAGCTCGGGGGAATGCATAATGTTATTAGTGGCAGAGTGATGGGAAATAATCCATCCAGCCTCTTTGTCTATTACCGGACCGGCAGGGGGACGATGTCTTATGGTTTTATTACGCCCTCCCGCGTCTGGGAAAGGTCATCCACAAAGTAATGCGCTGGAAGAATGCAAAACAACAAGTGGAAGAGTGAGCTGAGGGATGGCGGAGCGGGTGGGGTGTCGTTAAGGCTGTTTTATAGCTGCCTGACTCACTGTCACCAGCCATAACCATCCACCCAGGAGTGATCCGAGGAGTGATATACAGAGTGGTACGAAGAGGCCTGGGAGTGATTTTAGGAATGGTATAGAGACAGTGTTATGGAATGATTTTAGGAGAAGTATACCTGATGTAAGGAGTCATAGAGTGGCATTAAGAGTGACATTTAGTTAGATATGGGGAGTGATATGGTGACTGGTATGTGGAGAGATATTAGGAGTGGCATGTGGAGATAGAAAGAGTGATGTGAGGAATGAAATGAAGAGAGTGACTTGTAAATTGTGAAATTCACAGTGATATTAAATGATATGTATTGTTCTGTTCATCTCCTGCCTTCCTTTGTGTGTGTGTGTGTGTGTGTGTGTGTGTGTGTGTGTGTGTGTGTGTGTGTGTGTGTGTGTGTGTGTGTGTGTGTGTGTGTGTGTGTGTGTGTGTGTGTGTGTGTCTCTCTCTCTCTCTCTCTCTCTCTCTCTCTCTCTCTCTCTCTCTCTCTCTCTCTCTCTCTCTCTCTCTCTCTCTCTCTCTCTCTCTCTCTCTCTCTCTCTTGTTATAGTCCCTTTCCCTCTTGTGTCATGGCTCTCCCTCACTAAGAATGTCTCCCTGGGGACGCATTAGTCTTCATACATTTAGACCTCATTTACTTTGCAAGCCAACCATAACAGACTGTCTACAGCTGTGTGTGTGTGTGTGTGTGTGTGTGTGTGTGTGTGTGTGTGTGTGTGTGTGTGTGTGTGTGTGTGTGTGTGTGTGTGTGTGTGTGTGTGTGTGTGTGTGTGTGTGATTGCCTATGCGTGGGATTCTGTGTATGTGTGTGTGTGTGTGTGTGTGTGTGTGTGTGTGTGTGTGTGTGTGTGTGTGTGTGTGTTTGTGTGTGTGTCTGTCTGTATTTCTATGCATGTGTGAGTGTGTGAACCTGTTGGTATAATAGAGGCTGGTTTATATTCCAGCGCAGCTCTCTGAACATTTGCCTGCTACGTGTCCCGGTGAGTCATTTCTGCCGACAGCGAAAATAATATGAAGTAGAGGGAAGAGAAACGTGAACCACGTCACACAGTTCTTCACGGGCACAGAAGCATGAATGACAGCAAATGTTGTTGATACATTGCGTGCTTTCAACTCTCAAGATCTCAACTTCTTGATTTGTTATTATTTTTTTCTTTCATATAATTATAATGAGCATTGTTGACTTGTCCCTCAAGCAAATGTCTCTCAAGTTGCCTAGTAACGGGGACGCTGGCGAGTCTAATGCCGCTCTGTCTGGTTTGTTTTTATTCAGTATTTTTAATACTTCTCACGAATGCATTGAACATTTTGTTGATTTTTTTGTCTATAGTAGTTTAGCTAAGTCTACTTATCATACATCGTCACTTTTCCCTATTGTAAGTGCTCCAGTTTTCTTTTTTACGTGTTTTATGTGTGGAGTCGTACAGTTGCTTGACAGGTGGTGGACGCTGGTGCGTTCTAGCCGCCGCTGCTCACCGGCTGCCGCTTCTCGCTCTGAACATCATTCTGAACATTATTTTTTAACTTTTTTTTTTTAAGTTCTTTGGTGCTGCTTTCCTATTTTAAAAAGCTAGCTACTTACTTTTTCGACCAGCCGTCTTGGACACTACAGGATCCATTGCCGTAACCTGGTCGAAGGTAAACCCAGGTGGGCTTCCACCTCTACAGGTACGGTTGCGTGAGTCCTCACTCTGGCCGGACCGCTGCCTTCCTTTCGAGCCAACCCAGCTCCCATCTGGCGGACGTCTTTCATCGCCGCTCAGTTGAGGCAACCATCCACCTCCCACAGCGTTTGATTCTTCACAGCCATCATGGCACTTCGCTACTCAACCATGCAGCTCCGCCAGCTTTTTCCCCAAATGCCTCCTTCCCCTGAACTCATCGCCACACTAAGAATTCTCGACTTCTTCTCCATCCCTGTTACATTCACAGAGGCTCCCGCCGTAAATGTATGTACAGTTCCACTGCCATAAACACTATTCCATCGCTGCGGTCTGATCGCAGTTCACACACAGGCTCCCGCACTTCCTTATCGCGTCATCAAAACAACACACGTCATCAGAATGAGTCCAGCGTGAACACTTTCAACCTCTGTCCAATCCCTACAACTCGCCCTCTTCAACACAAGATCCCTCAACAATAAAAGCCTCATTCTCAACGAATTTATCACCACAGGCAACTTGACCTCCTCTGTCTACATGAAACTTGGCAAAAAACTCTGGACTACTTTGAACTCAACCAAACTACCCCTGTTGGATATTCTTACCTCGACAACCCACGCTGGGGGGAGGGCAGAGGAGGGGGTATTGCTGCTGTTTACCATCAAGACCTCCAACCCCACCCACTCTCCATCCCTGCCGCCCCATCATTTGAACACCTGGCTTTCAAACTACCCGGCCCCAAACCTCTCATCATTTCAAACATTTACTGCCCCCCCAAACCCAACCCATCATTCCTAGCAGATCTCTCTGAATTCATCACTGCACTATCTTCAATCTCGCCATCTGTTTTACTCCTCTGCAATTTCAACCTCCACATTGACTCTCCGGAATGTAAAAACGCTATGGACTTCCTGGACCTACTCAACTGCTTCAGCTTCACCCAACACATCAACTTTGCCACCCACAACCGTGGGCACATCCTAGACCTGGTTTGCTCCACTGGCCTCCACATCCACAATGTCTCCAGCACCGACCTCTCCATCTCTGACCACCTGGCCATCACACTTGTTATTGACATTCCCGACCCCGATCCCAAACAGGACTGCAAAATCCCTTTCCGCAATCTTCAATCCATCTGTCAAGTTTCTCTCTCCACCTGCATATCAAACACTCTCTCCAACCTCGACCTTCCTGTAAATCCAGCCCCCATGGACCTCGGCAACATCTACAACAACACACTGTCTACCTCCCTCAACAAACTGGCCCCCCTGAAAACTAAAACTGTCACGTTCACTCACTCGGCCCCCTGGTTCACCCCGGAACTTCACAAACTCAAAAAACAACTTAGACAACTAGAACTTGAACACAAGAAAACCGGTCTCACAGTACACTCCCTCGCCTACAAAAAGCACAGCTGTACAAATCAGCACTCAACAAAGCCCGTTCTGTCTTCTACTCTGGCATCATTCATTCTGGATCCTCCAACCCACTCACTCTTTTTTCCAACATAAATAAACTCCTCAAACCCCAGGATAACATCTCATCCTAATTCGCCCCGGAAAAATGCAATAACTTCCTATCATTTTTCCAATCCAAGATAGAAATGGTCCACAACCAGCTTGCCACCTCCTCTGCCACAAGCCTTGACTCAGAACCTCCACTTCCTTCAACCCCTGACCACCGGCTTTCCATCTTCTCACCCATAACCACAGCAGACCTCTCCAAAATACTCTCCACCATGAAATCTTCCACCCCCCCCCCCCCTGACCCCATGCCTTCTGAACTCGTCAAAGCATGTTTCACCTCTCTCGCCCCACTCATCACAGACACCATCAACTCCTCCCTAAACTCTGGCACCGTTCCCCCACCTCTTAAGCTTGCTGCCATCACCCCCCTTCTTAAAAAACCTGGCCTTGACTCCAACCTCACATTCCTCTTAAAACTACTTGAAAGAGCCATCGCAACACAACTCAAGCAATACCTCCTCACCAATAACCTGTACGAAACATTCCAATCCGGCTTCCGAACCCACCACAGTACTGAAACAGCTCTACTCAAAGTCAACAACGACCTCCTACTCTCCTCTGACTCCGGCTCCCTCACCATTCTACTCCTCGACCTCATTGCTGCCTTCGACACCGTCAATCACTCCATCCTCCTCAGCCGTCTGCAATCCATTGGCATCACTGACTCCGCCCTCTCCTGGTTCACCTCCTACCTGTCTGAAAGATTCCAATACATCTCCATCAACAACCACAAATCCCACACCATCATTGTCTCACACGGAGTCCCCCAAGGCTCAGCGCTTGGCCCCATCCTCTTCATCCTCTACATGCTCCCACTAGGTCACATCATCCGCTGCGATGGTCTTCAATTTCACTGTTACGCCGACGATACCCAACTATACATCACCACTAAAGCCATTACTCCTGCCATTCTATCCAATCTCACCAACTGTCTCAGTGACATCAAAACCTGGATGGACCACAACTTCCTCAAACTCAACTGCAATAAAACTGAAATTATCATCTTCGGCCGAAAAACCATCATCCCCACCTCCCAGAACTTCACAATTTGCAATCGATGGTCACTCTGTCTCCGTCCCCCCTGGTCAGAAACTTCGGCATCATCATGGACCCCAGGCTCTCCTTTAAGTCAAACATAAATAGCGTCAGAAAAACATCCTTCTTCCACCTCCGCAACAATGCACGCCTTCGACCCACTCTTTCATCCTCAGCTGCCGAAACGCTAATCCACGCCTTCATCACTTGCAGACTCGACTATTGCAGTAGCATTCTGTATGGCCTCCCCTCCACTATTCTTCAAAAATTGCAATATGTACAAAACTCTGCTGCCCGACTGCTTACTAACTCCCCCTCCAGAGAACACATTACTCCCATCCTCCGTCAACCTCATTGGCTACTGTTGTGTCCACTACCTGATTACACCACCAGGTGCGCTCTACTGTTATGAAGTGTGTTGTGGTTCTAGAGAAGAAGTCGAACGACACACGTGTAGAGATAGTCTAGGAAGCTAGACCTACAGTACTGTGCTAAATGCTTACAACCTTGGACTTACTCAATATACTTACAGCAGTCCATGCAGTCCAAGTTCAAGGAAAAGGGAAGAGTAGACAGCCATACTGGAATGCATGTTCGGGCTCATCTGCAAGCCATTCTACTGCCAGTTACACTCCTGCTATAAATTCCCGCTCATGTTTCGTTGTGGATCTGCCAATGCACCGGAATGCCCCGCGATTAAAGTCATGTGTAGAACCTGCAACAAGAAGGGACATTTTGCTCGCGTGTGTAGATCTGCTGCACAGACTCATAGCGTGCGTCAAGTGGAAATACCGGAATATACTCAGTCAGAGTCACCAGCAAAACTACATTGCACTGTGGACATTCATGCTGGGACATTGCAAAAGACAGTTAAACTTACAGTGGATACGGGAGCCTCAGTGTCAGTCTTGCCAAAATGCATAGTGGAGGAATATGCGTAGCAGCCTCTACAGCCGCCTGCAGCTCGTCTTGTGACATACTCCCAAACTCCAATCAAAGTGCTGGGATGCATGCCTGCTACAGTGTTGAGGAACAGTACTGTAAAGTAGTACGGTAAAGTGAACTTTTATGTAACAGAGACTGGGACTCCACTAATGGGTATGGATTTGAGAACTGCACATAAGCTGCGTATTGAAGGTGACAAGGTGCTTTCTGCCAGCAACCCTCCTGCCTCCAGCCCAGTCATGCAGCTCTCCAAAGCCGAAGCGCAAGCTCCAACAGTGGGTTGTGTGGAAGGTTTGATGCATAAAGACCTTAAGGTCTCTCAGTCTGCCATACCTGTTCGCCAAAAGTTACGACGTCTGCCCTTTGCTGTCAGATCTGATGTGTCTGATGAATTGAATAGATTGCTCTCTGCTGGGGTGATTGAACGGATTGACGCATCACCCTTGGTTTCACCCATCATCGTGACTCAGAAGAAAACAGGTGGCATAAGAATTTGTGTTGACCTCAGAGAACCAAATAAAGCCATAGTGGTGGACAGTCATCCTCTACCACATATGGATGAACTGCTTTCTACTCTTGCCGGGTCAATCATGCTTTCCACAATTGATCTTGAGAGTGCCTATCATCAACTTCCTCTGCATCCCGATAGTAGGGATTTGACTGCATTTATAACCCATGAAGGCCTTTTCCGATTCTGCAGGGTACCTTAGGGTTTAGCGTCAGCTCCATCTGCTTTTCAGAAGATGATGTCAGTCATCCTGCAAGGTGTTCCAAACATCAACAACTACCTAGATGACATCATATGCTTTGGACGCACCCAAGTGCTGCATGACACTGCACTTCAAAAAGTGTTACAGCGGCTCACAAAAGCAGGTCTGCGGCTCAATGATAAAAAGTGCCAGTTCAGACAGTCCAGTCTGCGTTTTCTGGGTCACTTAGTGTCTGCACAAGGCATTGAGCCGGATATAGAACATGTTAAAGCAATTGCACAAGCACCTCCACCACACGATGCAGGCACCTTGCGTTCATTTCTGGGCATCCTTTCATGGTACAACAAATTCATACCCAACTATGCAACTGTGGTTGAGCGACTGTGTGCCGTCCTTCGCAGTGACTCAGACTTCAAATGGACTGATGCGGCTGACAAGTGTTTCAGGGAGTTGAACAGCTGTGGGTGGACTGCTCAGCATTGGCCTTGTATGACCCTGCCATGCCAAGCATCATTTCAAAAGACGCCTCTGTCGCATTTGCTTCAAGAACGTTGACACAGGCCGAAAGAAAATATGCAACAGTTGAAAAGGAGGCCTTAGGCTGTGTTTGGGCAGTCGAGAAGTGGAGAACGTACCTGTGGGGGCACAGGTTCACTCTACGTACCGATCACCAGGCCCTCAATGCTCTTCTATCTACTAAAGGTGCTGACAGAGCTGGAATGCACATCGCAAGATGGTCAGCCCGACTGCTGTGCTTCAACTATGACGTAGTGTACCATGCTGGCACACAGAACCAAACTGCGGACTGCTTGTCTCGATTACCATGCCTACTGATTCTGCGTACGAAACAGAGACTGAGCCCGAGTTGGTTGCATTGCTTTCCACAGCACAAGCCGCCATTACACCTTCTGAGTTCAAATCTGCCTCTGCATCGTGCACAGAGATCTCTGCTCTGCGCGCACAGATTAAAAAAAGATGGGCTGCTTCTCAAAAGTCAGTGAGTACTGAACTGCAACCATACTTCAAAATGCGAAATGAACTGAGTGTACACAGGGACTTAGTGTTCCGCGGGTCTCGCTTAGTGGTGCCTATATCTTTACGGAAAACATTAGTTGTGCTGGCACATGAGAACCACCAGGGCATAGTACAAACTAAACAACGCCTGCGCGAGTTGTATTGGTTCCCTGGAATGGATGCCCTTGCTCAGTCTAACATCTCAGCCTGCACGCTATGCCAAAGCCTTGACCGCACGGCAAAGACTTTCGCCGCACCACTACAGCCAGTACCTTTGCCTGCAGCACCATGGACCAAGATAGGTCTAGACATAGTAGGACCGTTCGAGACCTGGCCTGAAGTGGCTTTTATCGCATCAATTGCCAGCGAGGTCATGATTGGATTCCTCGCTAATATCTTCAGTCGTTATGGCAACCCTGAATCTGTAGTGAATGACAATGGGCCTCAACTGATTTCCCCTGCCCTTTCCACATTCTTCAAAGACCGCAACATAAGACAGATCAAGGTGTCAGCATCTAATGGAGCTGTAGAAAGATTCAATCGAGTCTTGAAGAGCTGTGTGCAAGCTGCCGTCGTACAAGCTGCACCATGGAAAGAAACAATGACCGCTTTCCTACAGACTTACCGGGCAGCCCTACATTCAATGATGAATGTTTCACCTTTTGAACCGATGTTTGGTCGCAAGATGAGAACCAAACTTGCTGTTATGCCATTGCCAGACTGCGAACACAGTGATGCTGAGGTACACCAGCAGGTCTCCAACCGCCAGACTCAGATCAAGACATACTGTGACAAAAAGAGGGGAGGACGAGCGCCTGCTCTCAAAGTAGGTGACAAAGTAAGTGTGAAGAAGCAGACTCATGTGCCCAAAGGACATCCCAGATTCAAAAAGCCAGTTGAAATCCAAAAGCAAGTGGGTCCCTGCACATACAGACTTTCTGATGGGAAACTTTGGCATTCCTCGCACCTCACTCGCGTACCTGATGCAGCCGTGATACCTGCAGACCAGCGCACTCCAGCAGCTGATGCAGCAGTGATGCCTACAGAGCAGGGCTGGCTGGAACATCTCAACCCTGCACGCCTGAGTGAACCAGGCATGACCGAGCGCATTCTGCCAGAGATCGTAAACCTCCGGACTGGTTAAAAGACTATGATACAGCAGTGCAAGAACCCAGGATTTTGCCGTATCCTTTAAGTCATGTTTCTGAGCTTAAATGTTCTTGCTAAATGTGTGGATAAATACAGTCAATTATTATGTGTTTAACTAGTAGGGTCTGATACTAGCCATGATATTATTTCTCATTTCTGTCACTTGGTGTAAAGTTCTATGGTTAGAGATTTACATAAGAATAATCATATTACTTCAGAGGTTCTTACAGAGAGAAGTAATGTTTTACGTTGTGGGGGGATGTCGTGTCCACTACCTAATTACACCACTAGGTGCACTCTACTGTTATGAAGTGTGTTGTGGTACTAGAGATGAAGTCGAACGACACACTTGTAGAGATAGTCTAGGAAGCTAGAACTACGGTACTGTGCTGCGTGCTTACAACCTTGGACTTACTCAATATACTTACACTTGGACGTATCTCGGTCTCCTGTGCTTCATTATACTAATTGAAACATAACAGCTTCCAATAAAACAACGCGTCAATTTCAAGATCCTCCTCACCACCTACAAAGCGCTAAACAACTTTGCACCCTTGTACATAACAGATCTCCTCCATCGCTACTCCCCCACTCGCCGCCTACGCTCCACTGATGCCAACCTTTTCACCTCCATCACCAAGACCAAGTATCGCAACCTGGGGGACAGAGCCTTTGCCATCACCCTCTGGAACTCCCTCCCTCCGGCCATCCGAAACTCTGATACACTCTGTTCATTCAAAACTCAATTTAAAACCTTTCTCTTCAGGACCACCTAGACAAGGCAAGGCAAGGCAACTTTATTTATATAGCACTTTTCATACACAAGGCAGACTCAAAGTGCTTAACATATAAACATTGTCATACAATAAAATAAAATAATAGATAAGTAAAAGAAAAACATATGCAAAGAAATGGGTAAAATAGAAAAAGGCATTTTAGTATTAAAATAGAAAAAAAAGGCAAAGTTAAAAAAGCTTTTTAGAAAGTGCACTGTATTAAAGATTTTAGCAGAAAGCTATAGCAAACATAAAAGTCTTCAGTCTTGTTTTAAAGGTGCTCAGAGTTGGGGCAAGTCTTAAATCCTCTGGGAGTTTATTCCAGCTATTTGTTGCATAGTAACTAAATCCTGCTTTCCCATGTTTTGTGTTTACTCTGGGGATAATTAACAGATTGGTCTCAGAGGATCTTAGTGGTCTAGAAGGCTGATGTAGTGGAAGCATATCAGTTAAATATTTTGGGCCTAAACCATGTAGGGATTTATAGGTTAGCAACATGATTTTAAAATCAATTCTCTGACCTACAGGAAGCCAATGTAACGATTTCAGAATTGGTGTAATATGATCAAATTTTTTGGTCTTTGTTAGAACTCTAGCAGCAGCATTCTGAACAAGCTGAAGCTTCCTCAGAGTTTGTTTTGGGAGACCTGTGAGGAGAGCATTGCAGTAATCAAGCTTACTAGTGATAAAGGCATGTACAAGTTTTTGTAAGTCTTCGGTGGACATGAGCCCTCTAAGTCTTGCTACATTTTTAAGGTGATAATATGCCAATTTTGTAACTGATTTAATGTGACTGTCAAAATGTAAATCTGAATCCATGATAACCCCTAGATTTCTGGCTTTGATTGAGGTTTTCAGGGACAGAGAGTGAAGGTGTTGGGTTACTTTAAGCCTTTCCGTTTTAGAACCAAATACAATTATCTCTGTTTTGTCCTCATTTAGTTGAAGGAAATTTCGGCACATCCATTCCTTCACTTGCTCAATGCACTGGCACAGCAGATCTATGGGCCGATAGTCATTTGGTGATAGCGATACATAGATTTGCGTGTCATCAGCATAGCAATGATGGTCAATATTGTTATTTTGCATGATTTGCCCTAGTGGGAGCATGTAGATGTTGAATAAAGAGGGTCCTAAGATCGAACCTTGTGGGACTCCACATGTCACGTTGGTTGATTCTGATACAAAGTCGCCAATGGAAACAAAGTAGTTCCTATTTTGTAGGTAGGACCTGAACCAATTTAAGACAGTGCCTGAAAGCCCCACCCAGTTTTCTAACCTTTCCAGAAGTAATGTATGGTCTACAGTGTCGAATGCAGCACTGAGGTCAAGTAGCATTAGTATTGAGGTTTTGCCAGAGTCTGTGTTAAGACGGATGTCGTTTACAACTTTAATAAGGGCGGTCTCAGTGCTGTGCAGGGGTCGAAATCCTGATTGGAAGGTGTCATAGCAACCAGTTGATGCCAGGAAGTGATTTAGTTGCTGGAGGACAACTTTCTCAATGATTTTACTTATGAAGGGTAGATTTGATATTGGTCTGTAGTTGTTAATAATAGAGGCATCTAGGCTCCGCTTTTTTAAAAGGGGTTTAATAACTGCAGTTTTCAAAGCTTTTGGGAACTTGCCTGACTGGAGAGAGTTGTTAACTATCTGCAATATGTCTACTGCTAGGCAGTCGAAAACATTCTTAAAGAGGTTGGTAGGTATAGTATCAAGGCAACAGGTGGATGGCTTTAGTTGTGTCACAGTTTCCACAAGATTTTGAGAGTCTATAACATCAAAGCATGCCATCCTTGCCACGTAATTTTTGCCTGAACAGGGTGGTAGTCCAACATTTTTGTTTGACGTGGAGATATTGATGGCGCGTCTGATACCTTCAATTTTATCAATATAAAAAGCTGCAAACTCATTGCATTTCTGCGTGGAATGGAGATCAGGTGGAATTTCTGTTGGGGGGTTGGTCAGTCTGTCAACAGTTGCAAATAGGGTTTTTGCATTATTAGTGTTGGTTTTAATGATATTGGAGAAAAATGTTTCTCTAGCATTTTTTAAGTCTAAATTGTAGGCACGGAGGCTCTCTTTATAGATATCATGGTGAATATGAAGTTTTGTTTTACGCCAGATACGTTCAACCTTCCTGCATTCTTTTTTCTGTGCTGTTACAGAAGCAGCTTTTCTCCAGGGTGCCTTTTGCTTTCCAGAAATCGTTTTAACCTTATAAGGTGCAATGACATCTATGACTTTCAAAATTTTCAAATTAAAGTTTTCTACAAGATCATCAGCAGAACATGGGTTTAGAGGTGGTAGCAAGGAGATGGCCTTTTTAAAAAGTACATTAGAATCTTCATTGATATACCGTTTTTTGACAGTGTTTGATTTTGTCTGTATGTCGGGAATAAAAGATATGTTAAAGAAAACACAAAAGTGGTCAGACAAGGAAGGATCAGTCACAGAGAGATCAGAAACATTGAGGCCCTTTGTGATAACCAAGTCTAGAGTGTGCCCCTTACAATGAGTAGCCTCTTTCACATGTTGAGACAGTTCAAATGTGTCCAAAATGGTAAAAAACATTTTTGCACACTTGTCATTCAAATCATCAGTATGAAAATTGAAGTCACCAGTTATAACTAGACAGTCAAATTCTGTGGAGATGCTAGACAATAATTCTGTGAAGTCATCGAAAAAATTTGCAGAATATGTGGGTGGCCTGTAAATAATTAATAGGAGAACTCTGGGGGAGCATTTCAATACAGCACTAAGGTATTCGAACGATGGAAAATCACCAAATAACATCTGTTTCCCCTGAAATACATTTTTAAATAAGACACAAACACACACCTACAACATTTGACAAATCATCCTCTGCCATCTTCCACTCTCTCCCGCTCTCTTAATGTTTTGCCTATTGTTATGGTGTTGTTTATTTTTTCCCTTTTGTTTGAGTGTCTGTACTGTCTGTATGTATTCCTTTCTTATTTGTAAAGCGTCTTTGAGTATTTAGAAAAGCACTTCAAAAAAACAGATAAATTATTATTATTTTTTATTATTATTATTCAAATGTTGAATATATGTAACCCTACTCAGACCCTCATGGGAAATGGACTGTTTTAAAAATTTAAAGCGCTTACATCCCTCATCATTAACAAGGAAACATCAGTCCTTCTTGAAATATGACAGGGTGTTGTTGTTGAAGGATTTCAAGGGTTAGCAAACAACCTGGATAAAATGATGTGAAAAAAGCACGGTAGTGTTTACCCCAACACCACATCCAGGAATGTAAAACTGTCCTTTAGTACCCACAATTCCCAGGAAGGACGTCAAGGCGTGACCGTGTGCTGTGTCCTTTTCCACCTATTGGTTTTTTCGTCACTTGCTGAGACTTCCAATGCGCCTACGGGAAACACTCACAAACACATGCACACACATACACTCACACACACACACACACACACACACACACACACACACACACACACACACACACACACACACACACACACACACACACACACACACACACACACACACACACCCAAACACACACACACACACACACACACTCACATGCATACACACACATGAACACACACAAACGCGCTCTGACACACACACACAATACTCAGAACCAGCAGATCTCAAGGTCCTCACCCTCTCGTCTTTCCTTAACCACTATGATTCACTTATTCACCCTCTCACTCACTCATCAGGACAACAAGTCTTATCTCTCAATTCATAGAATGTTTTCACCTTTAAGAGAATCGCTGCATGAGCAGGATGTATGTGTGCTTGTATGTGTATGTGTGTGTGCGTGTGTTTGTGAATTTGTGTGTGTGTGTGTGTGTGTGTGTGTGTGTGTGTGTGTGTGTGTGTGTGTGTGTGTGTGTGTGTGTGTGTGTGTGTGTGTGTGTGTGTGTGTGTGTGTGTGTGTGTGTGTGTGTGTGTATGTGATAGATAGAAACAGAAATATAAAGAGAAGATCAAGGTGATGCTGGGTTCGTTTTTTTGTTCAGAACAAGGATGTAGAGAGAAATATGCAGTCTCGAGAAGATGGGGTTGCTATGGCGACGTGTGAACTGTTTGATCGAGGTGCAATAAGGGAGCGTGTGTGTGCGTGTGTTGTTTGAGCGTGTGCGTGCATGTGTGTCTGTGTATGTGTGTGTGTGTTTTGTGTGTGTGCGTGTGGGTGTGTGTGTGTGCAGACTTCACAGCAGAATCTAGGAGTAATTGAAAGAAGTGGACAGTTTGATCCTGTGGCTGCTCCGATCAGGGGGGCATTTTTCGATAATGAAGCATGCTTCCAGCTTTCATTCATTTTATAAGGGAGTGACACTTTATTATTATTATTTTTTTTTTTTTCAGAATAACATTATTCAAGGTGTCACATCTCGTATTTAACATTTTTAAGTCAATAATCTATTCATCAAAAGCAATATAATAGTGTTGGAGAGACAATTAGCCACAGATCTGTGTAAAGGCTAATGATAGACTACACTGCAAGTATAACTTCTAGGTTCGATTAATATCCAAAAAAAACGATCTCTTAACTCCAGCTAAACTGCTCCCTGAAAGTCTTATCTCTCACATCAAAGGGCCTTGTTTCTACTTCTGTGTACTCTTAAAATTTATGAATCATAACGTTCATTATTGTATACGGTTTACTGCGTCATGCCATTGTCAAGCAGAAGTGATGATGGTATTCTAATAAGAATAACAAATTGTTTTCCACCACAAGTCACACAACAAATCAACAAACCAAAATTAAACCATCGGTGCTACTGATAAGCTGAGCATAAGTTACCTCGGGCCGAGGTAGTAGCAGTATATTAGCCGTTAAACTGAAAGCAAGCATTCCCTCTCCAGCCACATATTAAAATTGTATACATTCTCCCCAATACATAACACGCCAAGCATAACATAACACTTTCTTTCAAATATATACTTTATAATGCATTGTGAGGAGTGCAATTCTCACCATGCATTCACAAAAGGATTTTTAACGGATCATAAACACTCTTTGGCTATGCACATATGTGTGCTGAATTGTAAATACCAAGCAAAATGGCACGCATGCTCCTTCTCTGACAACCTGGAGCATTTACCTGCTGCTTGCTCCCGCCTGTAGACTCATTTATACTTACTGGCATGCATGAGCAGAGGACCTTTATCTCATTCTCTCTTTCTCTCTCTCTCTCTCCCATAATCATTTGCTCTCGGTTCAGGCTATAGCCAATCACCCCTTATTTCCTTATGACCAGACTATATCTATATTGCATTAGTTTTACTGTTAGTGACCTTGACTCTTCCCAAGAATTAGGAAGAGTTTTTTTTTATTATTTTTTAACAACCGCAAACTGTTTATATTGGTAGTCCGGTCGGGGCCAGAGCATACAGACGTGTTATATTTGTATCCGTCTGCCTGTCTCGTTTTTATTTATTCATTGTAGAGCAGGGAATAAACTACAGTGCCTTGGTGGGCCAAATGTACTGGTTCTTTTTTACTGTTCTTAATACACACATACAGGGCTAAAGCACAAGGCCAACATAGGTTCTGATTGCATTATGTTGGTTAATGTCCATCTGCCTCTCAGTCTCTCCTCTCCATCTATTCTCTCCCCATAAGAATCAGTGGGGTCATTCAGTTTAACAACTATCAGTGGCTGTATACCAACCTGGCCTGATCTCAGCAGGTGTTGGATCTTATCAATCTGTAATCACGAGTCTTGCCCTTGCTCTGTCCCATGGTGCAGCTGGAATTTGGACCGCCATCAACTCCTATGTGGGTCAATCTCCGCTACCGTTTGTTATACTGGTTTTCAAGTTAAGACCTAAAATAATCCTTGCTCCTCCTTCTCCTCTTCCTCCCGTGTGTGTGTGTGTGTGTGTGTGTGTGTGTGTGTGTGTGTGTGTGTGTGTGTGTGTGTGTGTGTGTGTGTGTGTGTGTGTGTGTGTGTGTGTGTGTGTGTGTGTGCGCACTCTAGGCCCTTCGGCAGGTTTTACAGTAGTACTCTTTGTTGCAACCCACCCCCCTTCCTATGCATGTTTGGTTCAATCCACGGTAATAGTATGCACAAAAAATTCACTGTAATGTATAATAATAAAAAAGTATATAATTTTTTTTATATATATTATCTATTCCCCTTTAAACAGGTAACCCCAACAATCCCCATGGTCGGGGGCGGTGGGGGGGGACGCAGACTTCAAAAGCTTGCAGGAGGCACAGAGAGAATGGGAATGAGGGATGGAGAGAAAGAGGGAGAGAGATAATGAGAGAGAGTGGGGCCGAGCGAAAAGGGAGGGAGGAGACTGGGAAGTTAAAAGACGTTTCTTGTAAATTCCTTTGCCACATTTTTTTCCCTCTTTGGGGTGTTTTTGAATCGTGCGGAAAAGCCAAACTTTCCAGCACAGCTTAACTCCCTATAATGACCTGTTCTCTCATCCATCTCTTTCTCGTTGCCTTGTTCACTATTTCGGTTAGATTTAGTTATTGATTTAACCCACTTTTCCCAGTCCTTTTCTTGCTTTCTTCCCCACTCGCCCTATCTCAGTTATCTCTAGTATCCACTCTTTCTCTCCCTCCCCCCCTTGTGCTCTAAGTCTGGCCTTTGGATATTTTTGGAAGTTAATGAAAACCTGGAAATCTGAACTGCCCTTAGTATGTGTGTGTGCGTGTGTTTGTGAATTTGTGTGTGTGTGTGTGTGTGTGTGTGTGTGTGTGTGTGTGTGTGTGTGTGTGTGTGTGTGTGTGTGTGTGTGTGTGTGTGTGTGTGTGTGTGTGTGTGTGTGTGTGTGTGTGTGTGTGTGTGTGTGTATGTGATAGATAGAGACAGAAATATAAAGAGAAGATCAAGGTGATGCTGGGTTCGTTTTTTTGTTCAGAACAAGGATGTAGAGAGAAATATGCAGTCTCGAGAAGATGGGGTTGCTATGCGTGTGAACTGTTTGATCGAGGTGCAATAAGGGAGTGTGTGTGTGCGTGTGTTGTTTGAGCGTGTGCGTGCATGTGTGTCTGTGTATGTGTGTGTGTGTTTTGTGTGTGTGCGTGTGGGTGTGTGTGTGTGCAGACTTCACAGCAGAATCTAGGAGTAATTGAAAGAAGTGGACAGTTTGATCCTGTGGCTGCTCCGATCAGGGGGGCATTTTTCGATAATGAAGCATGCTTCCAGCTTTCATTCATTTTATAAGGGAGTGACACTTTATTATTATTATTTTTTTTTTTTTCAGAATAACATTATTCAAGGTGTCACATCTCGTATCTAAATAGCAACCTGGATGTTCAACAACACTGTTAACATGTACATGTACTTATAATGATATGAATAGGTTGTGAACATCAAGCCATGCAGGTTAAGCCTTGTCACATCCACAAACATAGACAACCTCCATAGTTCACGTGACTTAGTTTGGTTGTGGCTGTGGGCAGAGCTACAATCAGTTGAAAGAGAGAGGGAGGAAAAGAGAGAAATGTGTTTTCATCTGTTTGGCAATCTGTGTTTCTGTGGTGGTTGACTTTTAATGCATTTCAGGTGTTTCAGATGGTGACAGTATTGTAATATTTATAATATGGCCTTCCCAACCACAATGAAACAACTATAACAACAACAACAACAACAACAACAGAAGAAGAAGGGTAACAAACTAGGGTTTGTGGGAACAGCATTGATGTTTGTTATGTTAATAACTTGGAAGAAGTGATGCTACAACTCTTGCTAGCGGTTCTGTATTTAGCAGCGTAGATTCTACTCCTCTTGCAAACAGTTTTCTAATTAGTAGACCCAATGTTACACCTCTCACTTGTGGCTCTGTGTTAGGCAGCATGGATGCTACTCCTCTCGCTAACAGTTCTGTAATTAGCTGAACTCATGTTACACCACTTGCATGTGATTCTGTGTTTAGCTAAATAGACCCTGCCTTTTTTGTAACCCGACACAGAATCTAAACGACAACAATAACAAATCACAAAGACTAACGCCAATCAGAACGCACCTTTACTGCTGTTCCTTTGGACAAATGAGCTAATAGTGGTGTCGTGCTTAGCCACGTCCACTGATCAATGGAGGGCTTTCATGGAGGGCATGTAGGAGTTAATAAAACATGGCCCTTCACCCAGAATGGACATGGGAACAAACTAACTAACACGCTAACAGGAGCCCCAGACTAGGGGTGAGGGGCAGAGAGGAAAGGGGAAAACGCTATGGGATTCCTTCACACTACAGCTCTACTAACTAGGCTCTATATTGCTCACGCCTATTCGGTTAAAGACATAGTATACTTCCACATCCCTCTCTCTGTTTCTATGTATTTCTCTCTGTCTTTGTCTCTCTCTCTCTCTCTCTCTCTCTCTCTCTCTCTCTCTCTCTCTCTCTCTCTCTCCCTCTCTCTCTCTCTCTCTCTCTCTCTCTCTCTCTCTCCCTCCCTCTCTCTTGCTCTCTCTCTACCCTTTCATCAACTACAATCTCTTTATCTCTCTCATTCTTTGTCTCGGACTCGCAAACTCTCTCATTCAGAATGAGAGAGGGCAAGTTTGATAATCGTCCCTTTGAATTAGAGGGAACATGACTTTTCTTTAAAACCTGAGTAAAGTGAAGGAGAGAAATGCCCTCTCTCTGTCTCTCTCTCCTTTCATCAACTACAATCGCTCCCACCCATGATGCCTTAGCTGAACGTGCTATGCAGATTCTGGCTGCAAGGAATGCCTGATTAGCGATAATCAGCCAGGCATTGCTTTTGTTTCTGCATCCAGACGCATGAATGAATTAATGATATAATGGGGGGGGGGGGGGGGGGGGGGGGGGGGTGAGAGGAGTAGGGAGAGTGGGGGAGGGGAAAGAGCTGGATGAGAGGACTGTGGGGGAGGAGAAAGAGACAGAGAGTCTAAACAAAGCAGCATGGCTATTTTAGGGTGCGTGCATGTGGACAAAATTCTCTGGTGATCATTGTGAAACGAGGCATTGCTTGCCACCCGTCACCATCGCCTGACTTTAACCCTACTCAGATCCTCATGGGAAATGGATTGTTGAAAATTAAAAGTTTAAAGCGCTAACGCCCCTCATCAATAACATGAAACATCAGTCCTTCTTGAAAATATGCCAGGGTGTTGTTGTTGCAAACAACCTGGAAAAAACTGTGTGAAAAGAACTGTAAAGTTTGCTGTTGTGCATCTTTAAAGAGCCATATTGCAGCAATAGAACAGCAGATGCATAGCAGACAACCTCATCGTTTAATTAGTTGACATGGCAGGCAGATCACAGCTAGCATCATTTAGTACGCTTGTTGATCGAAGGGGTTTTCATGTTGATAATGTCTGGTATTTCCAAGATATTTCTCAGGTTTAGTTCTTCTTTAGCTCTGTTGAATAAGCCAAGAGAAAATATCGTCACCAATTTAGTGTTTTAGATCAGTCTAAACAAGGCCAGAACGCAGTGTGTTTGTCTGTTCACTTGCATAAATGTGTTTACATAAACAGGTTCAGTTTGTGAGTGTGTGCGTCTGTTCGTGATTGGTGTGATGTGTGTGTGTGTGTGTGTGTGTGTGTGTGTGTGTGTGTGTGTGTGTGTGTGTGTGTGTGTGTGTGTGTGTGTGTGTGTTTGTATTTCACGCATCATTTGCCCATCTGTTCTCCACCATGTGCAAACAGTGCCGATTAACTTGTGTGTGTGTGTGTTTGTGTGTGTGTGTGTGTGTGTGTGTGTGTGTGTGTGTGTGTGTGTGTGTGTGTGTGTGTGTGTGTGTGTGTGTGTGTGTGTGTGTGTGTGTGTGCGTGTGTGTGCGTGTGTGTGTGCGTGTGTGTGCGTGTGTGTGCGTGTGTGTGTGTGTGTGTGTGTGTGTGTGTGTGAGTGTGTGTGAGTGTGTGTGTGTGTGTGTGTCTGCACACTAAAGAGATCCTTCTGTCTAGTTGCCAGTCAGATGCATCTGTGTTTGTGTGAATGATTGTCCATGTTTACATAGTGTGTTACTCCAAAATCCTAGTGTAGGCATTTACACTTATAATCTACTTGCATAGTTATCTTGAATTTATGGATGTTTTTTTTTTTATTTGACTTTTGTGTATTTTTTTTTGTGTTACTTGTGTTCGTGGAGAGAATGCTTGACAATAACATTGATTTACACTCTGAATTTGACTCACTCACTTACTCAACCACTCTCTCTTGGTCTTCCAACCTCCAAAGTGGTGCAATCGTCAAAGGACTCAACATTGAGTTCATCATTGTGTTTATAACTCATCTTAACTGTACTCATGCCGTGTTGTTACGGCTGAGAGAGGTACAATGGTGATCCGCACATGTTATGTGTGAGCCACAGGTAGAATATCAATGAAACCTGAGTGGAATGGCTATGGCTTCGTCTGTTGTCAGCCTTGCATGAAATAAGGAGGTGACAAGACTGTCTATTCAGGAAAATCTGTATTTTTCTCACGTAATATTTCAGTTGATTTAAAAGCATTATCAATATTGATCATTCATTTTTTAATAATTCCTTAAAATTAAAAAAACGCTGCAGAAAATCCTCAGTAGCTCTTTCATGTTTTTCTGGTTCAGGGCCAACCTAACATGCGCAGCAGTATAACATGGTTTACAGGCGGGCACGTCACGCAGCTCTCCACACCACGACACGGTTTACGAGGAGCCAGAGCCTCAGCTGGCCTCATTGAGCTGTCTCCCAGTGGGGTGCTTGTGCCAGATCCTGTACTGAAGGCCCTGCAGCTGATTCTGAGACTGAGCCCATAGGGATGCCCAGTAACCACTGCAGCAGCTGAAACAGCAGCAATGCTGGCCCGCACTCTGGGCCACGCTCCGGGGCTGGTCTCCTGCGGGCTCCCCCCCCCTGCCCCCCTCCCGTTCATGATTTACACTTTGTAAGGTCCTGGGTTCGATCCTAAAGGTCTTCAGCCGACCTATAAGTGTCCGTGAGCAAGATGCCCCACCCTTAGCTTGTTTTTCCTGGTCCTTCCTTCCTTCTTTAAAAAAAATGGGTCCCCCATTAATAAAACTATTAATTGCAAGAACAAAGTCTCTCAGGTTCACAAACCAAGGAAATGAGTCTCAATAGTTTCTTACTGAACGATACTCTGTTCCCATTGATATAATAACAGCATCTCTCCAATTATATCCTTTGTCTCTGAATGTTCCTAGAATCACTGTATTCATTAGCCGTGCATTTCAACCTCTGCGGTGCCTATTAGTAACCGCTTGTCGGGCCTGCTACATGCCGTAATTATAATGATTGTATGATTACATGCTAGCGCTACCGTGCACCCCACAAGGCTGGCAAAAAAAACAAGTCTTTGAAATCCTCACTTGATTCCTGATTAAAAAGCTTTACTTACCTTTTCTTCCTTTGCACCCATCCAGCAACTATTACACTGCACCATCCCTGAACGGAAGTATTCCTCCTTTTCCTGTTGTCCTGTGTCCTGCAGTCTCACTGGAGAGATTTGTGTAGGGACTTGGACTCCAGGCTAAAGTTACTCAGATCGAACCCCTCAAGTAAGATTATCCCTAACCCCTGCCTGCTTGTAAATGACATGCATTTGTACTGTCTAGCCCCTACCTGCTCCTTAATGACCTGTGTCTGTATTGTCAAACCCCTACCTGCTCCTTAATGACTTGTGTCTGTACTGTCTTACCCCTGACTGCTCCTCAATGACCTGCTTATGTACTGTCTAACCCCTGCCTGCTCCTCAGTGACATGCATCTGCACTGTCTAGCCCTTACCTGCTCCTTAGTGACCTGTCTCTGTACTGTCCAACCCCTACCTGCTCCTTAATGACATGCATCTCTACTGTCTAACACCTACCTTCTCCCGAATGACCTGTGTCTGTACTGTCTAACCCCTACCTGCTCCTTAATGACCTGTATCTGTATTGTCCAACCCCTACCTGCACCTTAATGACATGCATCTGTACTGTCCAACCCCTCCCTGCTCCCTAATGGCACGTATCTGATTCACTGTAACTCTTTGGAAATAGCAACCACAAAATAGTAAACGGTAGGTCTCTTAAGCCGGGAGTTACCCGGAATCGCTGTTAATGTCTGCTATATAAAATGTAGCTGTTGCTCATGTTTCTAGGATACATAACTAATCAGGCACACTTCCTAAATTTCACCTATATTTATAATTGAATACGGCAGTTCTGTACCACTTGCATGCTGTTTGTTTGTGTGTGTGTGTGTGTGTGTGTGTGTGTCAAATGTCAACTTGCATCACCTGACCTTTTCAAAGCGTTCAGCAGACGAAGGAGGAGGAGGTCAGCACAGTGTTGGCTTTCACCCTCTATTGTGGCATCAGGAGGCGGCGGGTAGTGGCTGTACCGGGGTCCAAGTGGAGCGGGGCGGTCTCCTTTGTGTGTCCAGAGCCTGCTTATGTAAGCAGCACAACACCTTGCTGTCATAACGGGAACAGGGAAGTCTAGCGGCGGTCGGGGTGTTTTACTCCGAGCAGAAAGGTTCTGGGTTGGTTCGATCCCCCAAGGACTACAGTCCAGCTGTATGCCACCTTGAGTGAGATGCCTTAACCCCTACCTACTCCTGAATGATGTGTTCGAATTCATTGTCAGTCACTTCGTCACAAGAAAACACAAGGATAATGTCAACACATCCCTATGTGGTCTGTGATTGGCCAGAAGTGGTGCCAGGTGGTGTCAGATGCCGTAGTTCGTCACTAGTCGCCAATTTGAACAAATCCGAAAAGGACAATGACCACCCGACAGTGATTCACTCAAGCTCGCGCTCTGGTTGTCCAGGATGATCCAAAGTGGTCACTGGAAGGTTGCTAGTTCAATTCCCCCCTTGTGTTGGAAGAGTCTTTGAGCAAGATGACCAAATCCTAAATTGCATCTGATGGGTATCCTAAAGTCTTGTGTAGTTCACATGGTTGTCGGTGGGTGAATATGAGGGATAACATGAATATCCTGGATATGTGATGGGATAAGATGTGAAGCCCTTTGAATTACCCTAGTAGTGGCTAATAAAGCACTAAACAGTCCATCTGATTTTGTTTTCACTCTTTCAAGGCCTGACTTGTTTTCCCACCATCTTGGACTTCAACATGACATTCTATTGCTCAATCGAGGCAATGTGGAGCGATGGTAGGGTTGATGACCCATAATGTTGGACAGAACATGCCTTGCCTAACATGGTTACGGGCCAAAGGGTGAACGAATAGGCCCGCAGCCGAAAATAGACCCGCAGCATTTTCTACGCTCCATTATCCCAATGAGATTAGAGCAGGACAGAGTGGACGGACCAGGCTGCAGATGGACCCTCCGCCATCCGAGGGTGTTGTGGCGGGCGGAGCGGCCGTTATCAGTCAAATACTTTTGCAGGGGTTACATACAACTTTCATATTCATGTGCAATTAAACAGATTATCGTACATTGTTTTTTGTGCAGTTATGACTTAAAGTTAGTGTTTGTCTTCGTAGGGACCCTAATCAAATTTTGTGTTCAGTTGTTAAAAAAAGGATATTATCCTTTTAGTTTGCCTGGGTCTGCTTTAGGGGGTGGTTTACATAATTATGCCCCCTGGTTTCGAATTGTGATGAGAACAGCTTAAATACCTCATATCAAAGAGGAACCAAACACTTAACTCAAACCAAAGGAACACCACTGTGTATTGGAAAACCTAGTATTGGAACTGCAAATTGTGCCAAGTGGAGCCACACCAATCTGACAAAACGGGTTTGAACAACCCCCAAAAAGGCAGTTATGTCTGTAATAATGTATCCAGAAGTTCCTAGATCAATCAAGTCCTAGTGGACAGAAAGGGTCTTAAAATCGTTCAAAGGACACAAGAGCAGCAGTCTCCATAGCAACCACAAGAGCAATCGACATATGGTACAACCTTCTAATAAAAACATGAAATCTCTCTCTCTCTCTCTCTCTCTCTCTCTCTCTCTCTCTCTCTCTCTCTCTCTCTCTCTCTCTCTCTCTCTCTCTCTCTCTCTCTCTCTCTCTCTCTCTCTCTCTCTCTCTCTCTCTCTCTCTCTCTCTCTCTCTCTCTCTCTCTCTCTCTCTCTCTCTCTCTCTCTCTCTCTCTCTCTCTCTCTCTCTCTCTCTCTCTCTCTCTCTCTCTCTCTCTCTCTCTCTCTCTCTCTCTCTCTCTCTCTCTCTCTCTCTCTCACCCCGAGCCGACACATCGGAGGTGAGACATTAGGTGACCATCTTTGTCGAGGGGCAGCAGTTGTAAACTGTTTTACGAGGTGCGTATGCTGAGGCCCCGTCGCCCGGCAGAGCGAGACCCAGCACCTCACCAATCAAGGCTCTAATTGGTTAAATACCTGCTGGATTTGGCTTTTCACACCTGCTCTCAATTTAAGCATAATGAGTGGAAAATGCACTGTAGCAGAATATAGACAGCAGGTCTGCTCTTATTTTTTGATGTGTTCAATTGTCCTGTTGCACATGCCTGTGTGTGTGTGTGTGTGTGTGTGTGTGTGTGTGTGTGTGTGTGTGTGTGTGTGTGTGTGTGTGTGTGTGTGTGTGTGTGTGTGTGTGTGTGTGTGTGTGTGTGTGTGTGTGTGTGTGTGTGTGTGTGTGTTGATGAAGTCCACACACACCTACACTTACATGTAGATGCACATGTATGCATGCACGCATATGCATTTTTACACGCAGGCACATCCATGCAAACATGTATACGCCTGCATATATACTGAGGCACACACACACACACACACACACACACACACACAAACACACAAACCAAATCTCCATTTAAAATGAGCTGCAGCACTCGTCCTCCAACAGAGCCTCTCACTCTAGACAATCAAACGCAGCCCGAGGCAGAGCCGGCACCCGCTTCTCGTTACAAGGACGCTTGCTGCATTGAACATTGAGAACAATGTTAGCAGTGGGAAAAGTGTCTTTGATTAGTCTGCTTTGTGTGTTTTGTAAAATATGAAATTAAAATGATTTCCTGGAAAAAATCTTTCATTCAGAGGATGATCATTTCCTGGTCCTGTAAGACATGTTGTTTGATTGAGTTCACGTTTTATTTCCCAGTTGTGTTTCACTTTAATAACCCTGTTGGGTGCGGAGTCAAAGTGCTTCCACTGTGGCGGAACCAATCCCATCCACCGTGTTTTGTTCATGGTTTCACTCTGAACTGCGTCATGCTTTAGAACAGAAGCATGTGCCCCAAGGTCCCCTTCCAGGCATTTTGTCTTCTGCCTCTCGGATTACAATTCCCTCCAAAAGCAGAGAGCTTTGCCATGACAACCAGTGAATTAATGAAATTAATACTTTCTTAAGACGTGTTTTCTCTCTCTCTCTCTCTCTCTCTCTCTCTCTCTCTCTCTCTCTCTCTCTCTCTCTCTCTCTCTCCCTCTCTCTCTCTCTCTCTCTCTCTCTCTCTCACTTCTCTCTCTCTTTCTCTCTCGCTCTCTTTTGCTCTCTCTTGTGTGTGTGCGGTGTGCATAATCATAGCACATTTTGTACCAAGTGCCATTTTAGAAGGAACCTATTATTTTTGTTTGTTTGTATAATGGTATGAGGACATCATTAATAAATGGCATCTCTAGCCTCGTGGCCACGGTCGAAGTGCTTCGCATTAAACGCGTTACATTTTTTCACACGGTGACAACCATCACACTATAGGTCAATGTTTGTTTTTCTACTAAGACCACAAGATCCCCAACAACAGGACTTAACTAGCAACCCTCCTGGATTGTGAGATATTGGTCCAAATTTCTTTTATTCTCTAAAACGTGCCAAAGGTGTGGCAGCGATTGTTATAGCAGTTCATATACGTAGGGGGCCATAACAGAGAAAGACTGTAGCATCGGATGCCTTTACCGTGTTGCATTGGTAGAATAAGCAACGATCAACACATCCCCTCTTTCCCCAGCTCTGTAAGGCTTTTATCTCAGAGGGCTAAAGCTTGTCACACACGAGGGGTCGAACCTGAGAGAGCTGCCATCTGCACCCGGCCCTAAATAGCCTCTCAGCTGCCCCCTGCTGTTCTGGGATGGCGAGCGGTGAGGAGTGACCAACTCACAATAACAGTGATTACTAGTGATTACGGCTCCTTCAGTCAACCCAGCGTTCCGAGCAGGCATCTGTGAGGCCGTTGTAGTGTTGGGTGGGATTGGAATGGTGCAGGAGGAGTTGGTGATGGAGATGACAGTATTGGGGTTGGTGCTGGGTGTGGTGATGTGCCGTTGTTGAAGGTGGAGATGGTTTTGACGGTTGGGGTGATGGTCATGTCAATGGCGTATTTGGTGGCGTTGGAGGTGGGAACGTTTTTGGCGGGTTGGGTGATGGTCATGTCGGTGGTGTATGTGGTGGTGTTGGAGGTGGAGATGGTTTTGGTGGGGGGGGGGTGATGGTCATGTCGGTGGTGTATGTGGTGGTGTTGGAGGTGGAGATGGTTTTGGTGGGGGGGGGTCGATGGTCATGTCGGTGGTGTATGTGGTGGTGTTGGAGGTGCAAAGGGTTTTGGTGGGCGGGTTGATGGTGTAAGACAACGGTTAAAGAGATAGAAATGGTGGTGACCAGGGTAGAGATTATTGCGGCAAAGTTCATAGAAATGGTGGTGTTGGTTGTGCTGATAGAGATGGGGCCGGATTTGGTGGTGGATATGATGGATTTGGTGTGGGTGGTGACAGTGTAAGACAACGGTAAAAGAGATAGAAATGGTTGTGACCGGGTATAGAGATAATCGTGGCAAAGTTCATAGAAATGGTTGGTGGTGGTCAATATGGAGATGTATGTGGTGGTGGTGGTGGTGCCTCACATATCTTCATCCATACCCCTTGGACATTTATCTGAAATGAAGACCGCAATCCTCTAAGAATGTGATTGCATCTCATCAGGTCAGTATAGTCCCTGCGTCATGCGTGCCAATCAACATTCAACGGCTTGCTATAGCCTGGTACCAGAACCAATCAGACTTGATTACCATGCCTTTATCTTGAAACCCTGGCTCATCACCGACAGTATGTAAATATACATATCCCATCCGCCCTTCAAATTGGGTTTACGACTCGGTGAAGTGGAACCGAATAATCTGTTTGGGCTACTTATGTAGTTATTTCTGCGTGTGTGTGTGTGTGTGTGTGTGTGTGTGTGTGTGTGTGTGTGTGTGTGTGTGTGTGTGTGTGTGTGTGTGTGTGTGTGTGTGTGTGTGAGTGTGTGAGTGTGTGTGTGTGTGTGTGTGTGTGTGTGTGTGTGTGTGTGTGTGTGTGTGTGTGTGTGTGTGTGTGTGTGTGTGTGTGTGTGTGTGTGTGTGTGTGTGCGTGCGCTTGTGGCGACTCTCCTCACTGAGGCCTGATCTCCTCCGGCCTGTTCCCCGAGATGAGGGACAGCTGGCCACTCTCCAATGAGATGGCAGGAGAGAGAGAGTGGGATGGATGGAAAGAGGAAGAGATATTGAGGGAAGGATGGACACACACACACACACACACACACACACACACACACACACACACACACACACACACACACACACACACACACACACACACACACACACACACACACACACACACAATCACACACACACACACACACACACACACACACACACACACACACACACACACACACACACACACACACACACACACACACACACACACACAAACACACACACACACACACAGGGCCTGGCATCTGTGTATGTCTGGGTGAAGGTAGCCCTCCTCCCGGACACGCGGAGTGGAGATCATCAAGGGTTGGTCACCTGTTTCTCGCCCTCTCTCTCTCTCTCTCTCTGATAAATAGACACCTGTTTCTCTCCTTGACTCCCTCTCTCTCCTTCACTCTTTCCTGTAGAGAAGTGAGTCCAACACCATGGAAAAACTTTCCAAAATATATGTGCACATACCTTTCATCTCATCTTTATCATGGTTGATGACTCAACAGTGGAATGCTGTGTGGAGGATCAAAACAAAGAGAGGGTGAGACACAGGAATGTCTCTCTTTTTTTTGACGTGGTAATGGCAATGTATCTTTTTTAATGCACTTAATACTTGTATTCATTATCAGCAACTATCAGTAACTGATCGATTAAAGCCACAAAATAACATTATCAGGAGCGAGATCATTTCTGTGTCTTTCTGTCTGTTTCTCTGTCCGTCTGTCCCTTCAATTTCAAAGCCTTACTTTCCCTAACAAGCACTTCTTGTGTCTCTCGTCTCTGGCGACTTGTGCCATACAGCAAGGCAGCCCAGAATGGCAGAGTCTCCATGGCGATGAGAGAAGTGGTGGCGGGGGTGGTGGGGAGGAAGGGAGGGGGTGAGGGGTGTGAGAGCTCATGTGGAGATCTCTATTGGACTGAAGGAGAACGATGAACATGAGAAATATGTGAGTATGTGTGCTTATGTTTGTACATGTGAATGTGTCTGCATATATGTGTGTCTATGTGTTTGTGTTTGTGGGTTTGTGCATGTGCTTGCGTGCCTGTGTGTGTTTGCGTGTGTGTGTGATGGTTTTGTAAACGTGTGTGTCAAAATGTGTGTGTGTGTGCTTGTACACCATCCCAATGTACTAAAGATCCCTTCAGACTTATGTTGCCTCTTAGAATAAGATTGTTTAAAAAGGTTATCACTTTCACTCATATCACTCATGTTTAGAGGTTAAGCTGGAAATGGATTTTGACATGAAAGACTGAATGAATGAATGAATGAATGAATGAATGAATGAAAGACGTTGCGGTGAAATACCAGCAGGCGAAAATGTTTAGATTTTTTCATGAATCTTTTCATCCATTTTCTTCTCACCCCCATCATTTATTTATTGATTTATTTTCTTCTTGCTGTAAATGTTCTTCTTCATACCTGCATTAATCATGTGTCATGAGGGACCTTGGCTCTCTCTCTCTCTCTCTCTCTCTCTCTCTCTCTCTCTCTCTCTCTCTCTCTCTCTCTCTCTCTCTCTCTCTCTCTCTCTCTCTCTCTCTCTCTCTCTCTCTCTCTCTCTCTCTCTCCATCTACACACCATCATCCTTCCCCATCGGTCTACATCACACTCCCCTTTCCCCAAGGCTTTGTCTTACTCTCTCTCTGCCATCAGGTACTGCGTTGCCATGGGGATTTCAGCCGCTAAGAGGGAGGCACGGAGACAAATGTGTCATCGCTTACATTCCGAAACATTCGGCGAAGGCCGTGGTGTTAAACTGTTTATCAACCTGATGGAGGTGGCTCACCACACCGCGCCACCCGAATCTCCACCCAGACAGGCACACACACCCGATCCATCAGCCCCGAAAGAGGGGCAGGAAGCGAGAGGGGGAGCGGTGGGAATGGGGAGAGGGGACTTGCAGTCAGAAACAGACTTATTACACATTTTTTCATGCTTTGGCAACATAAATAGATGCCATGTTTCAATGCCAAAAAGCCCTTTTGAATTGAATTGTCAGACGGGCAGACCCAGAGAGAGAATGGCGGTAGGACAGACACACACACAGACTGAAGGAAGAGACAGACAGAGACAGGCAGAGAGAGGCAGACAGACAGACTGGTACAGAGGCAGGTGCTTCTCCAATGAAGGCGGGAGTAAATCAGCCTGTCAGTGTGGGGGCCAGGGGCCACCACTTATTGTCCAATAGAAGTGTGTGTTCGTCTATTCACATGTGTACACATGCAGGTACATTGTGTGCTGGCATGGTGCTATTTTCCTATTGTTTTAAAGTGTGTATCAGTCACACCATAGCTCTGACTCCTCCTCCTGCAGGGGCTTCATGTAAAGACTCTATACGTGCGTATCTCTTTCTTGACCATCATGCCTTTCTGCTGTGTGGCCCGCCTCCTATTCATACATATACCCCCCCCCCCAGGGTCCAACCAACATCCCCAATTAGCCCCCCCCCAAACATCCCCCTGCCTACATTGAGTCGGACCAGTTTCCATGGCAACCCCATACAGCTGCACATCCCATTGGCCATTTGTGAATTCAAACGAAGATCAATTAGTAATGATGTCACTGCCTCCGTGAGCCACTCAAATCCAGGTTTCATCCTTGCTGTATGTGTGTGTGTGTGTGTGTGTGTGTGTGTGTGTGTGTGTGTGTGTGTGTGTGTGTGTGTGTGTGTGTGTGTGTGTGTGTGTGTGTGTGTGTGTGTGTGTGTGTGTGTGTGTGTGTGTGCGTCTGTGTTTGTGTGTGTGTGTGTGCGTGTGTGTGTGTGTGTGTGTGTGTGTGTGTGTGTGTGTGTGCGTGTGTGTGTGTGTGTGTGTGTGTGTGTGCGTGTGCGTGTGTATAAGGTATGATTGCGGGGGTTTGCAAACAGTGTTAAGGAACAGGTCTGATTGGCAGAGCCCAGCTCTGACGAAGATTATAATGAGGGTGATGAAGGTTTCGCTCGAGGACCCTGAGTCACCACTCGGCGTAGGAGGCGACACACAATCCCACACGCACGCACGCACACACACACACGCACAGGCACACACACACACAATTTAGCAACTAGTTGTAATGTCCAGAGAGAGAGAGAGAGAGAGAGAGAGAGAGAGAGAGAGAGAGAGAGAGAGAGAGAGAGAGAGAGAGAGAGAGAGTGAGAGAGAGAGAAAACACGTCTTAAGAGAATTTGAAGATGGGATTTCTGAAGGCTTTCTCCTCTTACTTATCTCCGTAGTAGACAACATTGACCAAACCCATATGAACAGGTTGATTTGATCAAGAGTTGTTGGCAATTACATAGAGAAGCAGAGCCATTTTCAATTGATCTAATATTCTTTTCAGATATTACTCCATTTCTTCGATTTTACTGTTATGCTGGCCTTGTGTTTAATATCAAAGTTACCACAATACCTTTTGATATAATGACTTCATCAACATGATTGCTGAACAGCTTTGGATAGGCCTATCTGAATATTCATACAAAGGGGACTCTTTCCAGGCTCTTATTGCAAATACAAACCGGTTGTTCATAAGGCTGTTTTAATATAGACTGTCCTATGAACGGTTATACAATGCACTCTGCGTGTATTCATCAAGATGCCGTTTCAAAGCGGCTGGTGCTGTCCCTGGTGCTGATCTGTAAAACCACTTTCTCCTCCTTCTCTTCGAGACGACTCGAGCCCTGAGTCTCAAAACACGCACACACTGCAGCCGTTCATTAAAGTTGCATGACTTCTCCCGTGTACGGTTTAACCGTGTTGTTTTAACGTGCAAATCATCATACTGCGAGCGTGCGTGTGTAAGTATTTGCGTGCGGATGGCGTTAATAATAGCTAGGCTAGTACAAACTCCGGAGTGACGGTTTACAACAGCTGCCCTTCGAAGAAGATGCTCGCCCACAGCCTCACCTCCGATGTGTGTGAGAGAGAGAGGGAGAGTGAGTGAGTGAGAGGGAGGGAGGAAGAGAGAGAGAGAGAGAGAGAAAGAGAGAGAGAGAGAGAGAGAGAGAGAGAGAGAGAGAGAGAGAGAGAGAGAGAGAGAGAGAGAGAGAGAGAGAGAGAGAGAGAGAGGGGGGGAGAGAGAGAGAGAGAGAGAGAGAGAGGGAGATTGTCTGAGAGGGGGGAGGAGGAAGATGGAGAGAGAGGCACGGTAAGTAAGCCAGGGATGTGCTTATTTGAAATGCGCAGCGCATTCTTCTCCAGCGGGCGGAGAGACGAGTCGCAGAGGTCCGCAGGACAAGGTGCTCTACCCTCATCATCATCCCAATTAGGCTCCGTTTCTCTTTTAAAAACCCGGATCACATATTTGAAGGATCTTTTTTTTTTTTTTTTGCCACATTTAGCGACGAGCTGAAGTTATTGTCGGTCCGTGCAGATTGGAATCCCCCCCCCCCCAACCCCCCCCCCTCACCATCTCTGTAGAAGCTGCTCCGGGGGACAGCGTGCCGGGTTGGAGGTTGTGGCTGCTGCTCTGGAGGAACCTTGATTTGACGGTAAATGAATTCAATCCAATCTCA
>NC_044059.1:4942160-4944660 GCF_902167405.1 Gadus morhua
GTAGTTTAGTTCAGTTATCTTTTCAGTTAACAGAGGCTGTTATCCGAACAGACTCCCACACTGAGGCTGAGAACAATACAGTCCAAGAGCCACACAATCGATATTGGAGCAACCACACATTTAACTACGTTACCAAAACCAACCAGATACTGTTGTGGATAATACCCATGGTCTAATACTCAAAACAAATTATGAGAGGTTGAGTAGTACTAGGTTTGAATGATCAAGGCTTTATTGTCACCACAGATAGTAACAACATCACCTGAGTTGGTTTGCAAAGAACTGGCCTATTCGGCGCGGGATCTCTGAGGTAACTACAACTCTGTGATTTCCAAGACCAATCACAGAGCATCTAACATATATGGGCCCTCCCCCTTCCCCATTACTATTTATCTTTACTTCCCACATGGATACATACATTCATACGTTCAAGCATTAGATACAAAGAGTTACATATTAAACATTAGTTATATGAAGTTTACACATTATGCATTACAGTTATATGAAGTGAGGTCTTTCATTAAAATCCATTCATCGCCTTGTTTATTAACCTGAACTTAAATCACCATGACTTACCACATGTGTTTAAGAGATGAGAGCCCTGTGAAAGCAATATTCATTCAAACAGTAAAATATGCATTTGTAATAGTTAACAATGCCACTTTATTTGTCTGTGGCATATACAGTCATAATCCTAAAGTTGGTAGTGTCTGATTTTGACCAGGGTAAGGATTAGTTACCTTAACTCTAATTTAAGCCTACAGAATATACATTTTAAATCTACAGACGACGAACCACAGGGGGTAAAAGATGTTTCTATAAGAGGCCATTTACACAAGGCGTCGGGGGTTCATCGGAATGCAGGCAATAGGTTAACACAGGAAGGCCAGGCAATATAAAGTGTTTAACATTTGGCTCCATTGTAAATATATTGACCTTATATTCTAATATAATTTATGCTTAAAGTTAACCTTACTTATACTTATACTTACTATCCAAGTGAACTGAGAAATAGACTGATGTCATTGACTACAGAGGGATGTCTTGTGTGAGTGTTTGCCGGTCAGGTGTTGAATAACAATGGAACAAGGTCTGGAGCTTGTCCCTCCCCACCCCTGCTCGCACATTCCTCTCCACTAATATATCCTAACATTTGGCAAATATCCTTTTAAGCCTTCATTATTTTCTACCACAATACAAGTAGAAGCACAAAGGAAAAGCAGTGTTTTATTAAGGAGCTGCCTACCCACTCCCCCAACCGCCAGCACTATGCAGAGCCAAGGAGCACCACTCAACGCTATCCATTATCCATCATAGACAAGCATTCTGAAGCCAGCACAGAAGCCGCGTGTTATAGCTCTGAAATGTCCCATTGGTGCTACGCTAATGCTACATGCTGCGCCAGAATGAAAATACTACTTCAAATATAACACACACACACACGCACGCACACACATCCAGACAAACACACACCCACACAAACACAACACACACACACACACACACACACACACACACACACACACACACACACACACACACACACACACACACACACACACACACACACACACACACACATATACACACACATATACACACATAATCACAACCAACACATGACTGAGCCTGCACCCATACATGCAGACCCCTTAAACAGGTGCACATGTATCTAGGCATATCCACACTACTGCATGTTTGCACACATGTCTCCCATGCTGGGCAGCTGATGTACAGACACGCTGGTTGACCTAATTAGCCGTAGCATAGTGATCTAGAGCAGACAGACACTGTTTATAATTAGCCACAGGAGACACACGCATGCACACTTACACACACACGCACACACACATACATATTAAACATGAGCACACACAAATATGCATATATACATACATTCATACATACATACATACATACATAGTACATACATATAAACATCCATACATACATACATACTTGTATACATTCACACAGACACACAGACACACACACACACACACACACACACACACACACACACACACACACACACACACACACACACACACACACACACACACACACACACACACACACACACACACACACACACACACACGTGCCCCCCGTTTTAGACCCCCTGCTTGGACAGATGGCTATGATGCAGAGCCATGTTCAGATGTATTGATCGTGAGGAAAATATATCCTTACACAGGTCCTCTATCAAGTCAAGTCAAGTCGATAATATTTGAACCATCCTTAATCACAGCTACAGTCCCATAAGGCTTCACAGGCCACATAATAGGACCTTTACCCTCGGCCAAGGAAGGGAAGGGAACATCTTCCCTCATAAACATGAAACCTGGAGAAGGAACCCAGAAAGTAGGCTCAATGATAAATAAAGATAGAAACAAAATAGTTCAAAAGAGAAGATCATTTCGGTAAGGAGAGGAGAAGCCCCTTTTTATGTACGAAAACTGTGAGAATCTGGGTTTAATTCATTACGATGCCGGGTAAT
>NC_044059.1:4949660-4964660 GCF_902167405.1 Gadus morhua
TTCTTCCCCGAGAGACGCTACTTCTACTGGTACATCATCATCGGCTGGGGTATGACCAACACACTGACCATACCTACTCCTACTGGTACATAACCATCGACTGACCAACACACTAACCATACCTACTTCTACTGGTACATCATCATCGGCTGGGGTATGACCAACACACTGACCATACCTACTCCTACTGGTACATAACCATCGACTGACCAACACACTAACCATACCTACTTCTACTGGTACATCATCATCGGCTGGGGTATGACCAACACACTGACCATACCTACTCCTACTGGTACATAACCATCGACTGACCAACACATAAACCGTACCTACTTCTACTGGTACATCATCATCGGCTGGGGTATGACCAACACACTAACCATACCTACTCCTACTGGTACATAACCATCGACTGACCAACAGACTAACCATACCTACTTCCACTGGTACATCATCATCGCCTGGGGTATGACCAACCTACTAACCATACTATCTGTATAGATATATGCCCTCATTCCTCATGGTTAGAAAGTGGATCTATCCTCCCCACTAGAAAATAGTTATTCATACAAATGAAGACGATAATAAATCAAACATCCATTTAAAATATATAACAAAAATGATAATAAAATAGATATTGTATTGCTTTGAGTGGAATCAAACACCTTCCGGGCTTGCTCCTGTGGTGAAAAACTATAGTCTATGGTTTATTTTATGATCTGATATGCCTGCACCATCCCTGGAAGGAGAAATCCCGATTCTGTGTTCCTTTCCTAAGGTTTCTCCCTTCTGTCTTTTGGGGGGAGCTTTCCTTAAGTCCTGAAGACGGCTGACTGTCTGTAAACGTAGCCTGGAACACCCTTTGAGACTGTAATTAAATGGACCTAACTTATTTTGTATGATTTGTAGGAACCCCAACGGTTTGCGTGACCATCTGGGCCGTATTGAGACTGCACTTTGATGACATCGGGTGGGTAGTGAGGAGTTCTATATCCACTGCTGTGATTTGTGAGGAGAGTCTTGTGAATATTGACCGTGGTCGTATTTCTCTCAGGTGCTGGGATATGAATGACAACGCTGCCATCTGGTGGGTGATCAAGGGACCGGTGCTAGCGTCCATAATGGTTAGTTCCAGCAGGTTACAAGGAAGCATGGCATTACAGATGGTTTTATTCAACAAATTATGTAGAATTTTACAACATTTCCATTCAAATTAATTACGATTTTTGTTTTGTTTTAACTTTGCTACTTCCATATCTATTCTTATACAAAAATATCAATGACTCTGCTGTGAACTATATGAATAATGTGAACAATTTGACCACATATTTCAGCACCCGCATTATGTTATATTTTTTCTCTTTTCAGGTCAACTTCGTCCTCTTTATCGGAATAATCGTAATCCTTGTCCAGAAGCTGCAGTCCCCAGACATCGGGGGAAATGAATCAAGTATTTACCTGTAAGCCAATATGGTGATCCAAAGTATGTCTTTGTCTCTGAGAATGAATGAAGACTGATGTGTGTGTGTGTTCCTAATGAGTGTGTGTGTATGTGTGTGTTGGTGTGCATGTGTGTTCCTGTGTGAGTCTGTGTTTGTGTTCTATATATATATGTATGTGTGTGTGAGTGTGTGCTCTCTAATTATGTATATTTATAAATATATGTGTGTGTGTGTGTGTGCTCTATGTTTGTATATATATATTAATATGTGTGTGTGTTTGTGTGTTTACAGGAGGCTGGCCCGCTCCACTCTGCTCCTCATTCCTCTATTTGGTATCCACTACACGGTGTTCGCCTTCTCCCCGGAGAACGTGAGCAAGAGGGAGCGTCTGGTCTTCGAGCTGGGCCTGGGCTCCTTCCAGGTGCGGACTCAACTGGAACATGTTTTGAGATGCTATTTCATTTGGAGGGGAGATGCTTTCAGCCAAAGATAATCACAGGCTTTTTGCTCGAAGGTTAAACTTGCACTATATGTTACTATATTCTACAACGCCCACATCCACGACTCAGTCTATTCAGGGATTTTTCCTCTAAATCATTTTATTCAGGTTGACTTTTGCCCTCCCCTCATATCGGGGAACATCTCAGTCACTTTCCGTCACAATCACTGTCATCTGGAAAGGATGTAGCTGTAACTGAAGATATAACTTAAGTCACTAGAGGTTGCTAATGGAAAAACTTGCTTAGGACAGGCAGGGTTGAACCCAGAAAAAAGCTAGACCATCAATCTGTGCAATTATAATGAACAGATGTAGACCTCATCAAAAACAAACACACACACACCAACAAAAAAACAAACAAACATTCACACACGCACACACACACACACTCACACACACACACACACACACACACACACACACACACACACACACACACACACACACACACACACACACACACACACACACACACACACACAAACATTCTCTGCAGATATTTATACTACAGCTTGATGCATCAGTTAGTTTAAAGCTCCTGACATATGTATTGGGTTAGAATAGACATATCTTCCTTATGTGACCCGGCCTTCTTGTTTTGTGTTCGCAGGGCTTTGTGGTGGCTGTCCTCTACTGTTTCCTGAACGGAGAGGTAAGTCTCCTTTAATACACACTTTATTACCACCCACTCTGTCGTGATAACATAGGAATAATGTGGGTTGGTTAAAGCAATACAAACTACTACTTTTATAAATAGCGACATTAAACTATTTGTTTGACAGTAAATGTAATAGAGGACATTGAGAATAGCTGTGATAAAGGTGTTTGATATTGTAACTGGGATTAAAGATCAAATCCCAGTGGATTTTACTATTGTACTATACTACTGTTTCAAGAGACACACTGTAACTGTTATAAAGGAACTTGAAACTAAATGAGTCTTTAAGAATCTAAGTGTGGTAAAAGACAGACTGTAACTGTGATTAAGACCTTTCAGACCAAGTCCGGACTCTTGAGAATCAAACTATGACAAGGAGATTCCAGACTCCAGTATTGACTTGAACCTAGGACAGATCGGAGACGTAGGGGACTAGGAGCGCTAGTGTCCTTTCAGCGAGGTCCATTAATAATGACGTTGTGAAGTATATCCCTCAAGGTGCAATCGGAGATCAAGAGGAAATGGCGCAGCTGGACGGTGAACCGGTACTTTGCTGTGGACCTGAAGCACCGCCACCCTTCGCTGGCGAGCAGTGGGGTGAACGGGGGGACCCAGCTGTCCATCCTCAGCAAGAGCAGCTCACAGATACGTATGTCCAGCCTGCAGGCCGAGACGCCAGCCAGCTGAACGGCAGCCAGAGCCAGCCCATAATCATGTCCAGCCCTGACGCCAACACCACCACCAACGCCGCCATGACCACCGCCAAGAGCACCACTAACCTCTCCATCGCCAGGCCCACCTACACCCCTCTGCCCATGACCAGCCTGTCCAACCCCTTCCCCAACCCCTACCCGGACACCTACCCGGACGCGGCCGTCATGGAGACCCAGCTCGGCCCAGACAACAGCGACCCCCCGGCGGAGGCCCAGAGGCCGGCCAAACCCCCAGAGCATCCTTTAGTCTAGCCCACCTGATGAACAACCACCACCCTGTTCCAAAATGCCCCCGATGTGCCAAAAAAACCACCAACCTACATCCGACATTCCGCCCCTCCTAAGCTGCTTGTCCAGGTGCTGCTGCTGTGAAATCCAAAAAAAATATCAGATGGCTTCAAACGGGTCTTTGATTGTAAAGGAGTCCTCTGAGCAAGAAGATAGTTAAAGTTATGTACATACTACTGTGGTTACTTTCAATAGGGTGTTTTGATTGACCTTAAAAGCACAGCTAGGCCCGCTTGAAGAATCATCTTATCCGTGCCATCATTGGAAAGTAACAACCATTCCATTTTGACAGAGGAAATTAAGTTTGTGTTCTCTTCTTCTCGTCCATGCCTCAAAGTGTTTTCCAGTATTTGTATTTGTCGATATCTTTAGCTCTCTCTCTTAAGAAGAACTCAGTATTAATGTGCTGTTGTGTGCCAAACCCCCCTTTGGAACGGCCAACTGATCTGACACAAGTAAAGACTCTGGGGAAACAGCAGCCACTTCATGTCAACTTTTCAATACAACCCACTAGGTACTGATGTCCTGGAGGTTGTCTTTTTCCTCATTTACAACAAGTGTTATGAGTGAAACTAAGGTTGAATTGATGCATGTTGACTCCCAAGAAGAAAATATGGTAGTGTTTCGGGGAGGTGGCTTATCTCCACCGTGCTCTTCGTGGGAGCTGACAAACGTCACTACTCCTCATTCGTGAAATAGTTTTTTTCAATCCAGTGCTGTGGGTGAGTTGGCAATTTTGTCGACTAAATGTGTTATTTCTGGAGGAGGCACATTCTAGCGCGCACTGCCGTTTGAATATTATATTCATAATGTATCAATATCATGGCGGCCGTTTTGAGAAATGTTGAGCGGATGTTTCGTCTTGATTTTACAGATGAAACAAAGCAGTTTACGTGAAAGAGTTTATGTATATTTACTGTCCAGATTCACAAAATGCCAAAAACATTGCCCGAGACAAAATGCTTGATGCAGGAATGCATTTCTCGTTTCTAACAAGTGAATTGTTACGATTTCCAACAACGACCATAAGGAAACGAAGCTAGCTGACCTTCTGAAATCCCCCGAGAAGCTGCCTCCTCTCGCGGGAGGTTGGGTCCGCGTGGTTCTAAACAGCCGCTAGTACATAACATGTCAACGAAAGATAACTCTTCAGAGGATGTAATATATAACATTTAAATGCTCAAGAATTTGTTTATTAATTCAAACGATGGTGATTAATTTTTTCTCGCTATTTGACTTGACTTTGCTCGTTCTTATTTGTAAATCGTTTGTGTTTGTAGTGGATTTCGACGATTTTCCCTTGAAACATCTGATGTCCTCACGCAGGTATTCCCAGTTATTTGTTCTTTCATTTCCTTTTGTTTTCTTAAGAAAAGAAATATAGTAGTGAAAAGCTATTCTGGAGGAGCCTATCATTTGTTTGGGACATTACAAGTACCTCTTTCTACCCTGCATTATCTTTCATGTCTGTGATCATATGTTTACTCAATATGTGTCTGAAGAAGAAACAAGCAAACACCAACATTGAGAACAACAATGTCACTTTTGGAGAAAGACTTTTTACTCTGGGGTAATTCTCTCATTCCAAAGAAGAAGGATATTCTCCTTCCATAGTTTGCACCGCTCCAGGGGTTGTCACCGGCTGCTTTTGGGCCGTCACTTGCAACCGATGTCACTGGAGGACCTTTTCCTTTGGGGTCTGGCGACGTACCTGTCCTCTCTGAATACACCTCTTCGCTCACTTTGTTTCTCCAGAAGTGCCTTGATGCACAAAGTAGGTTTGATTGCCGTTTTTATTTCGATATAAAACAACGAGAAGCAAAAAAATTGAAAAGAAAACGAAACGGAAGGTATTTAAAAGTGTAGTTGTGTTTTCACCGCACAAGACCGGAAACATTAAACCTTGGGGGCCTTTAAAAGTAGCTTATCAGTGTTTGAGATGGGCCCAACATAATATTGATAGTTTTAATGCACCTGTTATATTAATTCTGAATGGGTTTATCACACATAATGTATCTCTTCATCTTGGCACACCCAACCTTTTTAAATTGTATAATAATCAACTATAATTGATCAAAACTGTCCTGAGTTTATATTGCAGTTATATCATCCAAACCTTAAAATGTCTTGCAAGCTTTGGAAATCTTGTCTCGATGACCAGACATGGAAACTTTAAGTACAGCTGAAGTCAAACAAATGCATTTGTGGCTGCTAAAATTTATTATTGGACAGTATTATCAGGCCAAATAGGCCAATATATGTCATACAATTACCGAAAAATAGCCTATCTATAATGCACATTTACAAATCCTATAAGGCATACAAGTATTTTTTTTCCATATCAGGCAGTCCGTAAAGATTTTGTAAAATCAAAGAAGGGCTGACCTGGAACTGTATTTTCATTAATTATTTTTTACTGTATACGTTGTTGTAGTTTCTGCTCTGGCATGAAATAATAATACATTTAATACGAAAGTGCAGATTTACTTACAGCCATACGGGGGCGCTATTTAACCGTATGTCCCTGGTCGCGATAAATTCGGTCCAGAATGTGGTTTAAATTAATTATTATTTGAGGTTATTATTAACATAATGACAATCTTGTTTAGTTATGAGCCTTTGAAATATATATATATATATATTTATGTGTACATGATTATTTACGGTCCATGTCGTCGATAGTGTATTTGGAGCCTTATATAGCCGGTACTATGTTGATGTCAAGTTAGAAATAATGACGCTGTCAAAAAGCTGAAGATGAAGTAGTTTAGTGGCTTCTAGTAAAATACAAACGTTCTGCAGTTTCGTGTTTACAACGGAAATAAGCTGCCATTGCTTTATCTTATAAATTATACCTTTTGTGGTTCAAAGTGATCAAGCTTTTAACATATTTGCTGTGATGGTTTTTGCTACTCCTTTTTGTAACGGTGGTTGTTTAAAGTATTTTACGCCTAATGTGATATATTCTCTCGAAGGCTGCTACTGCATGCATTTGAAATAGTCCCAACCTCATTTGTACAGACAGAACTAAATTGGTGATTTTTAACATATGTCATTATGTGAACATATATTCACTGTCATAGCAGGATGAGCCAATAAGAAGGGTGTTTCAAAGGGCATCCTTGAAATTCAAGTGCCAAACAGGAATTAACTGAACATATTTATATTTATTCTACTACAATCTGCTGCATTATCGGAACACACCTTGAGGAAGATATTGAAGCATTTATTTTCATTTGGTCAATTTTCATTAAAATGTAATTTGACTCTGTTCAGCCGTGAGTGTGATTTGGCTCATCCAGACACTGATGGCTGAATGTAAAATGTGTGTTTTGTAAAGGGAATGAATTCCAAATTTTCTTTGACTTCTTTCTGTCCTGCCTGACATCTCATAAGCATCGTATCACATACAAATGCTAATGTTGGAGATTTTGTACATTATGGACATTAAACGTTTTGAACTTGTTGGCTCACAGCTTATTGTTGTGGTTTAATAAATATTAACATTAACCATCAAACATGTGCAGCCTACCTAGTGTTAATAAGTCAAACATAAAATTGTTCCCTCCAAGAAAGGGAAGAACACTTGACCAAAGTCAGCAGAAAGGCACATCTTTTTTCTTTCTTATTTTACGCAACCATAAAATATGGAATCAATAGGGGGTCAGGATGTGAGTCCTGTCACATCAATAATCCATAATAACCCACAACACAAAACCAGGCTGAGTGCTCATAGCATATAGAGTACAGGCTAAGATCATTACCAACATTATTTTGGCACTAAAGTCACTATGCCACCACCAGGAAAATACTATGTGACAGAAAAGGCACTGTAGCAGTCAGGCCTAAGTGATTCCTCCATATGATGACTTATGGCATGACCCAACCAAAACAAATCATACTGGCAATGCTGGCTGCGCACATCTTACGTAAAACCAGCGTAAAGTGGGCTATTTGTGTTCTAGTTCAGAACATCAATATGAACCTGCTATTTTAGTAAAATAAATCTGTTCGGTATTAATATTATGTAAACTAATGGTCAATAACTTAGTCATAAACTAATATCATTAATTACAAAAGAAGACTTAGTACAAGTTGCAATGCAATAAACTATATGATAGAATATTTCTGCAGTCATTTCAACAGTTCGGAAATCACACCTACGGTTAAAAACTGCCCAATGAAGTCAAGTGGTGCTCATTGCAGGGCCAAATGGACCTAGTCCAGCTAAACAGGTTTTTTGCTGCAATCAAAATAGTAAGGGTTAAGATTAGGGTAAGGTGTAGAGTTCAAAGTTTAGGTGTTATGGTAAGGTTTAGGGGTTAAGGTTAGGGTTATGGTTAAGGTTATGGTTACTTTTTAGGGTTAGGGTGATGGTAAGGTTAATGGGTTAGGGTAAGGGTTATTGTTAGGTTTAGGGTTTAAGGTTATGGATAGGTATATGTTTAAGTAGAGCAAATCAGGTTGCATGGTAAATTAACATGGGCCACTTATTTGTTTGAGTGAGTTGAGGAGGGGCTGGAGCTGAGCCGGCATTGCAGCTGGACCTATGGGGAGCAGGACTAAGCCAAGCTCCTCCCCGCATTGGCTCTGCAGTGAGCAGCCTCTCAATTAAGTGATGCTTGCTTTAGTTATAAGATCCTTTTCAAAATACAATGCAATCTACATTTTAATATTAAGATATTTTTAAGTATTCTTAGAATGTATTCATGACGAATAACATGATAGTTCCTGTTCCTGTTCAGTGATGGTTGACAGGACCCCTATTTTTCCACCCAGATGTGTGATTGAGTCGTCAAAAGATCAGGCTATTTAAAGAAATAGGTAAAATAGGGGCCATTTAAACAAATTATTTTGAATTATTTCATGATTAATTAGACATTAATATAGCATTGACATCATGTATATTTTGTCCTATGATGCGACGGAAAGATCATTCATATCTCATCCCATTGTTATACTATTTGTCAGCAATAGTTAATATCTATTATTCAATAAAGGAATTATTGATTAACATTGTATCAATATGATGATGATGATGATATACAATTCCTGTCGGCTGAAAACCTGATAAAATATGTGCCGCTATTAACATATGTATAATTACAACACAGAACCATACAAAAGGACAACCTAATGGACTGTTTAGTGCTCCAGAGTGTGCGCGTGTTCACTGTGCAAGAAATGTGGATCCTCCGACAGAGAAGGTCCAAAGGGCACCGTCGTGCTCGGCTATATTCTAATATAAGAGAGTTCTGCTTCGTACACGTGTTGGGACACGCCAAGAAAATCATACCATTGATGACATCGGTCCTATGGAGAATGACATCGATGGGCCTATGGGCTGAGAATTTTCTCCACACGTCTGAGGCAGTACTCTTTTATACAAGAAAATAGCCGCGCGTGACGTTGTCCCTTTATTTGAGGTTTAAACCGCCATTTATTTTAAATCCTCCTCCATAACCTGGTTGTTTCAGCTGGCTTTGAATCACTAGTATGGGTTAGGGTAAGGGTTAGCTCTGTTACAAGTGTCACAGAATACTAGAATCTAAAAGGGAGACAGCGCCATCTCTGGTGAAACACGGGCGTTGTTGTATTTGCAGTTTCTTGATTGGCCAAGAAGGTCAAGGAATGACGGTGTCGACATTCATATGGTGAGTCACATCGATACAGAAATAGCATTAACTCACCTCACCAGAGACATGTTGTTCCTGGCAATAGATTTTTGTGCTGGTCACACTTTGAAATAGCTGTTTTATGTATAAATTATACACAAATTAAGTTTCATAAGTTCCATTTTCATTTCTGTGTGGTTTCAGGGAATGAAAATCCCATCAATTATCTACAGTGTGGAAGTGGAAGAGACCAGATGAAGGTCACTTTTTAGGTTTTTCAAGTAGCAAGATGATCAGCGAAAGTAGATTTTCCAGGTTCAGAAAGTAAAAGTCCATCCCTATGACTTATGGTTGTTTCTAGAGTTTGAATTCTAAAGCACTTCTTACCTGACTAGAAAAAGGGATTCATCAGGTTAAATAAGTAAATATTGTTTTTATTATAATTGTGTAAACTCAACATTCAAATGTTAAAGTTAAATATATTACAGGTATAAAATACGTTTTTTGATTAAATAAAGGTAGAATCCCTTAAATGTGTTGTTTTCGTTCATTTTATGAATATATTGTTGTTCACTGCTAGAGCATGTTGTATGGCACGTAAACCATCGACGCCATGTCAACTGTAAACACTTTTGTCCTTTCTCATTGTGTCCGTGCGTAAGTAAAGCTAAAAAAAGCACAAGGTCAAACAACTGACTCATTGCCAGTGGTTGGCCGACCCGGCACGGGGCTTATTTTACTTTGTGGACCTGAATTCTCTACCTCCGATGAGGTGTGTATGACGAGTGTGGAGGACCAGTGAGCCTTAATGAACCGGCGGCGTTGATTCAGAAAGATGAGACGCAACTATGTGGCGGTGCACATCAGTGTGCATGTTTCTGAGGCCGGCCGGTCCTTGGGGCTGGACTTGTCCAGGACGGAGCTCTGGGTGATTGTGCTGCTCTCCATGAAGAGTGTGCGGCGGCGTTTGCTGTAGCGCAGGTAGTTCTGGGTCTGCCACTTGCACAGACGCTTCTTCAGCTCTGCCTGGACCTGGTTTTATACACACACACACACACACACACACACACACACACACACACACACACACACACATAGATGTGCACAGACACACAAACACATACACATACACACATACACACACATACATACACAGACAAATACAAGCAATCACAAACATGAATGCATATGCCACAGATGCACACAGACATGCACAAGCGTGTACATTCACGCACATGACAATGCAAAAATAACGCACGCACACATAAATGCAATTGCAGATACACATGGACAGAAACATGGACAGAAACAGAACACACACACATGCATTATTTAGCATAACCATAGATCTGAGAGGAGAATCACACTCCTGTCCTTCTCTTCTCATATCAATATCACTTGTCTAGACACACTACATAGGTCTAGTTTAGACCTATGTTAAACGTAGAGCTCAGCATTGATCTCTACATGGAGAGCTTAATAATGAATGAAGGGCTCACCTCTCCGTTCAGGAAGCAGTACAGCAGGGCCACCACAAAGCCCTAGGAGACGGGCAGACGTTACAAACAGCACCTCACTCGCCTAACGCAGAGCACATCTTTCATTCTCTCTCTCCCCCCAAGCTCTGGGGCTCTCTCACCCACTCTCTTTCCTACTGATTGCAGGATGGCAGCATATGTTTTGAATGATATCGTGATTCGTGACACATCTGGTACATAATATGCGCCGCGTCATGACGGCAAAATGTCACCAGGAATGGCAACATTATGCCACAGTACACGATCACATTATGATACATCACGTCACATCTTGCCATCGTAATGCATTTCATCATCACATCACATCACGACATTTTGATTAAGTCTTATAGTATCATCAAATCAAAACATGACATCATCATAATCACATGGCTTCATAATACTACTATTACTACTACTACTGCTACTCTACTCAAACAATTATGAATATACAGCGCCTATATATAGCTTCAGTAGTCCGAAGGCACTTAATCACAATCTATATTCACATCAAATCCCAAAGCCCTTTGAAACTGTACCGGTGATTAAGAAATACAAATAAAAATAATAGAATTCCAAAATTGTAAATGAATTGAATTGAATTGAAATCCTCCCATCAAAACATCACAATGCGTATCAACAGGACATCATCATCTCATCGTGTAATCCCACAGGCTCGTCAATGCGGTGTACCTGGAAGGAGCCCAGGCCCAGCTCTATGAAGATGCGGGCCTCTGCTCCTGTGTTCTCTGGCAGGAAGGCGAACACCATGTAGTGCATCCCCAGCAGAGGGATGAGGAACAGGGTGGACTTGGCTAGCCTCCTGCTCACACACACACACACACACACACACACACACACGCACACGCACACGCGCACACGCACACACACACACACACACACACACACACACACACACACACACACACACACACCACACGGGATGGACAAGAAAAAATTATCCTGTCATTGAGAAGGAAGTGTCGTTGTGTGCGAGCACACGTTTGCATCGGTTTGTTTGTGTGTGGGTTTTACGTCTGAATGTGTGTGTGTGTGTATGTGCTTGTGTGTGTCTTTGTATGGCTGTTAATGCGTGTGACGCCTGAACGTGCGTGTGTTTATGTGTCTGATGGCTCACATAAAGTTGCTGGTGTCATTGCCACCGACGCCAGGAGATTTGAGTTTCTGAACAAGAATGCGAATCACGTTCATAAAGATGAGGAAGTTGACCTGCAGAAGAAAAACAGCCTGTAAGAGCAACATTCATCCAGTTCCAGCAGGACTTATTATGCTGACATCATAACGTTAGCATCATGAAGTATAACTCATTTAAACTACAAGACCGCGCCCAGCACTCTCTAATGTAGGAACTAGTAATGACGGCTCTGCTTTAGTTTACAAGTTCAACAGCACGGCTGTAGTACTGGTGATGTACTGGTGATGTAGATGAAGTAGGTGCAGTACTAATGCAGTACTGTTTTCTGTCGCTCCAGTAGTTCTCTCACCAGTAGTGAGGCCGTGATTGGTCCTTTGATGATCCACCAGATGAACACCACATCTGTATCATCCCAGCAGCTGGACATTAAGACCAATGTCACGTGTGTTACACTTATGTTACGTGTATGTTAAATATGATACGTGAAGGTTACACATATTTTGTTAGCTTAGCAAACACACACACACACGCACACACACGCACACACACACGCACACACACACACACACACACACATACACACACACACAGACACACACACACGCACACACACACACACACACGCAAGCACACACACACACACTATATTTTGACCAATCATACTTCCATATGTATTCATATTTATTTAATAGTACATAACAGCTATATATTCCTATTCAAGTTTTCGGTATAGTGAGTCACCCGTTGTCATCGTAGAAGTGTCTTGTGAGGATCCAGGCCATTATGATGGTAGTGGGGAAACCTTGTGGGTCACAATACACTTTCCAATCACCACAAACGTATAACATAATTGCCCAATCAATGAGAATTATATATTCCATGCATGAAAAACATATGCATCCTTTTCCAGTGGTAGTAAATTAATATTTTATTTAAAAAATGGTTGAGTGAACTAAAAAGGGTCAGTGAATCCTCAGTCTATATGCTGATGAGGACTAGAATAAAGAACTTAAGATAGAGAGAGAACAGGGCTGAGAGAAAGAAATAATGTACACAAGATTAACTGATAGAGAAGGAGAGAGGGAAATCTAGATCATCTGAGATATTAAGAGGGAGAGAGAGAGAGAGAGAGTGCCAGAGAGAGAGACACACACACACAGATACAATGAGGAAAATACATTGCAAGAGATGCAAATAAGCGATAAATCATTGTCTGCATCCTAGGCAGCGAGCCACCCACCCCAGCCGATCAGGATGTACCACCAGAAGTACTTGGTCTGGGAGACGAAGGTGAGAGCCAGTAGGGTCTGGAGGTACATCCCTTCCACCAGCAGCCAGAAGTAGTTTGCCAAGATGCTGAACTGGAAGAAGGCCACTACAGACTTACAAGAAATCTGGAGGACAGCAAGAAGATCATACAAATTACAGCCGATTTACATCATGTAATACACAAAAAAAACAGGAAGCTGAGGTAAAGCAGCAGTTGGAACATGCTAATGGTTTCGACATTTAGTTCTATAGGTTCACAGTTCCCCTCACCTCTTTAATTAAGTTTAATAGGATATATATCGGCCTGGTTGATTCCCATGGGTTTGTGTGACCCATGGTCGTTCGTCTGCTTAATTGGTTTTTAAGCAGGCTCTGATGGAGGCAGCCCATGGGACTCGGAAGGCTAACAAGGCTATGCCAGATTAGCTCACTACTAGCTAGGCTTGATTTGGTTCATGAAATGGATAAGCATGAAACAGCTAATAAAACACAAAGCTTATTAACCCAAATACTCAGACCAGAGCTGCCAAGTCTCACGCCTTGAGTGTGAGACTCAAGCAAATGACACTCTTCACACGGTCTCAGGCCACACCTCCTATTTCTCACTGAAATTCCACGCCATTTGCTATTGCGCAAACTTTTTCAACAATCTTTATGAAATCGGACGGCGGACATACCCAAACAGAGCAGAGCACACTGAGCTCAGCCCGATATCTCACCTAGTAGCGACGGCACGCTGAAACACCGTGAGTTTAAGCACCGTGAGTTTAAGCACCGTGAAGTTTCCGATCAGATTTTGGGTGTAAGCTAACGTGGGTAACGTCAATTGCTTTTCATTGTAATAAGATATAGCAAGTTGACCGTGGTAAGTAGGTCATTAAGGGCCCATGTGCCATAATTATAATGGGCGTACCCTACTACCCACTAAATATGTATTCTATGTTGGTCAAATTCCAATTTAAACAAAAAAAAACACTCACATAAAATGAGGGTGGGTTACTTTAAACTAACATGTTAATTAGATTCATGTTCAACAGATGAATAGTATATCATATCATAACATAGGCTACCACATTTTATGAAATGGTTTTCAAGTGATCGAACTGGAGAGAGACTTTTCGAGCGATGATCATAGAAGATTAAATTTGGTGTACCAATCCCATGTTGTGATCAACTGAAGGCGTTCCACCAAGGGAAATCACAATTACCCATTAGACATACACTAATCCTGTAAAGGGCACACATCACACGCACTTCACTATACATATGTACAACAGCCACACATCAACAAATGCAGCTTCAATCATTCTCTGAAGTAGGAATAGTGGTATAACAAGCCAATCGTATATGCAATGCTTCAGACACCTGAGCAGGATGAATAGGGTGTTTAAGTGTGAATTATTTCAAAATTGGGGTCGGTCTCTATTCAATGTGTATATCTTTAATTACATACATATTATCAATAATTTATATTGGGGGCAATCCCATCATAAATGTATCAGATCCCCCCCGGGATCTGCTCCCATGGTAGCCCGTACATGATTCACAGTTCTTCAAACGTCTCTTGAATAATGTCTCATTGTTAATTTCATATTTCAATTATTGCACACAAATTTTGTTTGCTTCAAAGATGTCAGGGAAGAAGCATAACGATCTGAGACAGTGAAGAAGACAGTGGAAAAGGCAATGGAGAAGACAGTGGAGGAGAAAGTGGAGAAGACAATGGAGGGGGCAGTAGAAAAGACAGTGGAGAAGACAGTGGAGAAGATAGTGGAGAAGACATTGGAGGAAACATTAATGTTAACATTTGAGGAGGCAATGAAGGAAACAGTGAAAATGG
>NC_044059.1:4972160-5037160 GCF_902167405.1 Gadus morhua
TTTAAAAGACACAATACCAATGTTCTGGCCACTCTTTCTGGCTGTGCAACTGTGAGACACAAACTAGCATAGCATAGCTTATCTGGCTGGGTGGCATGAGTGGGAGGGGTTTTGGGAGCGTCGATAGTACGGTTCTTGGAAACAAGGAGAACGGTAGAAAGGCCAGCCTTTTTTATTTGTAGAATATATCGGTTATAGGATGTAATTTTACTGATAACATTATTTAAATCATTATCTATCAGCGTTGACTTTAGATGAATCCAGTTTTTTTCAAGCTAAGAGCTAGTTGAAACTTTAACTTTAATGGAATGATTGTTCCATATTTTATTTCAGATTGTTCCATAGTTTCTAGAAAGTATAGTAGCATTAGCACAAACCACAAAAAAAACAATGTAATGTCCTCTAAGTTATTATAAGTAGAACATCTGGATAAACTATTATACAGAACATCTACTTTTAATCCTTGTTGATCATCTAGGCCAGGGGTCCCCAACCTTTTCAGCATCAAGGACCGGTATGATTCTCCGAAAAGTTGCAGAGGTTGCCAAAAATGCAAACATGTTATATGCAATCTAACAACTGCATATAGACTTATGGCATGTAAAAGAGTGACAGTATTGCGAAGTGAATAAAAAAAACAAAAAAAAAAATTAAAATAAATAAATAATCTTTCTCTGCGGACCGGTACCAAATGACCCACGGTCCGGTACCGGTCCGCGGACCGGGGGTTGGGGACCGCTGATCTAGGCCATTAAAGATGAGCCCAGATATGAGGTCAGATGTGAGCCTGGACAGCCAGATGTGAGACGAGGGCTTTACAGTCCAGATGTGTGTGATGATGGCTTTACAGACCATGTTTGATGAGAGCTTTACAGTCCAGATGTGAGATGAGGGATTTACAGTCCAGATGTGAGATGATGCCTTTACAGTCCAGATGTGAGATCAGGCCTTTGACTGTCCAGATGTGAGACGAGGTCTTCACAGTCCAGGTGTGAGATGATGGCATTAAAGTCTGGATGTGAGATCAGGGCTTTTCAGTCCAGATGTGAGGTGAGTAATTACAGTGAAGATGTGGGTGTGAGTGCGCTACCTTCGTTGTTGGCGAACATCTGGGAGACGTTGGCGCAGGAGACGCGGACCACCTGGCCCACCGGAGCCCCCCGCCAGCACCTTATGTCATCCCACTTTGTCTGACAGCCTGGAGCACCACGAAGAGACAGACAGGAAGATGGTCAGACAGGAAGGCTGCATGACAGGTTGACAAGGAGATAGACAGGCAGTGAGACAGGCAAGCAATGAAAGTCTATATATACGGCAGCATTCATACGGACGGTCAGTATAACACACAAGCAGACCACGAGTTTGGTCCTTAACCATATTGCATGCTTTGTGAACTACTGTAAACTACTACTCTGGCGAACAGGAAGACAGTGCAGTGATCTTAGCACTGTCTGCTTCCTATCATCTGTTAAAACCCTAGCAGCAGGGGGAGCCCAGGTGGTTCACTGCGTAGAGCGGGTACCATTAAGGTCCAGCGACCAGGGTTCGATTCTGGCCCGCTGTTGCATGTCTTCCCCGTTCTCTCCCATGCCTTCCTGTCTCTACAATACAAGGATAAAACCCTAAAAATAAGGTTATAATAAACTCTAGCATCAGCTTCTGGATAACCAGCAATTGGAAGACCAAGAAAATCAGTGAAATAATCAATATGTTGGAGACCTCTATTTTCCACTTGCACTTGTAAAATCCCCTTTCTGTTCTACATACATCCAACTTATCTTTCATTAAACACAAACAGAGCCCATCATTAAAACACCTTCAGATGAAGAGATCTGTACAGATAAAGGGGCACTTGATTCGCTTATGCTCTTGTCCCTCCAGTCATACCGCAGTCTGTCCTTGGTAGAGAACCTCGCTCCCACTCTCTATCGCTCTCGCACCCTCTCTCGCCAGCCGAGCCAATCACAGCCCACGCGTCTCCAGATGATAAGGGGGGATGTGGGCGAACGAGCCTGCCAGCCATTGAGCGCGAGAGGGAGAGAGAGCCCCAAGGTCTCTCGCCGCTGCCTCAGCGCTCGGCACATCAAAGAGCCTTCAGCCCCATATCATTCATAATGGAACACACCTTCTGGCCCACGATGTCCAGGGTCCCGGGACTGCCGGCGTGACGTTGCGGTAGCCCCTAACCCAGCCCCACAAATCCAGGAACCCCACAACCACCGAATGCCCCCCATGTAGTTTGAACTCTATTTTCGTCCCGTGCCCCAGATCTTGGAAGGTACTAACAAATATTCCTCTGCAGATGGCGTTCTAATGATCCACAGTGATGATGATGGCCAATCACACTTCAAAAGCATGCCATTCTGAATGGGTTTAAAACCGTTCATCGTCTGGGGCTATTGTTACCAGACGTTTTCAGGGGGGCAGGAAAGAGGGGGTTTGGAGGTGGCTGGTGTAATTGCCTTCAATATGCGGTAATGACATGCTCTCAGTCAGGCTTACTGCCAGCAGTCAGTGTAATTGTCAAAAGGAGCTGCTTTCTAGTTGGCTTTATGGATCCTTGGTAGGGAACACAGCGGGCTGAGTCGAGTCTGGCATCCCAGGAGCTGTCTGTGAGGAAGATGAGGTTATCTGGTCTCTAGGGTTGTGGTGGTGGTAGGAGTGATTGGGGGAGGGGACGCTGGTGGAGGCTTATGTAATGTTCTACAACAGGTATACAATAAACACACACACACACACACACAGACACACACACACACACACACACACATGTGAGTTGCTGATGTACACACTTGTACATGCACTCACACACAGATTCACTCAAAGATTCAGACACACGGGTGCTTTCTGTTTACATAAAAGACACGCACGCACGCACGCACGCACGCACGCACGCACGCACGCACGCACGCACGCACGCACGCACGCACACACACACACACACACACACACACACAAAAACACAAAGCCAGTTCTTTAGATCCAAAGTCCCTGCGGTGCCACTCAAAAACAGAACAAAACAATATTTCATTTTAAAGTATTCTGTTTACGTCTTTGAGGAGGCGTGCGACTTCTTGGACTGAACTGGGGCCGTCGTATCCGGCCTCTTCTTGATGATAAAAAAAATAGAACAAAACAACATATAGAGCTTCTGTTCCCCTACGATCAGCTGCTCTAGTTTCAACTAGAGATGGTTTCTGCAGCACTCAAAATTTCTGTAGCTACTGAAATTTTGATTGGATGCCTTGATTAATCTCAGCATCCCTCGCTTTGGATGAAAGCATGTGCTTTGACTACATCACTAAATGCGTCAGGAGCTGTAGTTGCTTAACGTCTCTACTCCATGACCCAACTCAGCTCCTCAGCGGGAGAGCAACATGGCTCACCATGTCCGACGCATATCGAATCTGATCCTGATAGGACGATCAATAACCCCCTTGTGTTTAACACATTCATCCTTGACTCACATGGGGGCTATAGCGAGCTGTGCCCCCCCCCCTGAGGGGGAAACTCGACCCAGATGGACCAATAGAACGCTTAATAGTGGAGTGTTTGATATGTCCTATAGATCAATTAGGCCGTCTGCCTCTGGATCTCCACTCTCCCCCGAGGGGGTATAGCTGGCAGAGACGGCGCTAACGTTGTTTGCCATATTGAGGCTAAATCGGTCTTGTGATATACGACGATATAATATAATCCCCCCTCTGATCGGACGAAATTATGGTATGGGAGATGTAGAGAGTGTTGTCCAGAAGAAGGGGAGAGGATCAGAGGGCACAAAGATGAGGGTTTAACTTACGAATTGATTTATAATATAATAATCTTCTTATACACAATTTGACTAAGATGATGAAGACAACTTCTTCACACATTACTTTTGCACACCAAAATAAAACGATTGTAAAATACTCAGCTTCCAGTCCATACACACAGACAAGAACCTTGACAGTTGAATAGGTCAGTATAATCGTTATGAAGGTGCATATATACAGTACGATTCCTTGGTTTACATCCAGAGATACAGACAGGGAGTTATTTGGAACCCACTGATAGAACACAGGAAAAACAAAGGGGGTTGTTTTAAATATTTAGCCGCATAAACATTGCTGTTGGCTTGCTCATTCCCTCACCCCCACCTCCATCTACCCACACTCCCAAACCCAAACCCCAACGGCCATTGAGCTCTGTAGAGCTACCGCTCCAAAAAAGGACAACTATAAGGTAGTGACCAAAGGTTGGCACATAACTGCCCGAGGTCCACTTGAACGACGGCCTACTTGTATTAGAGAACGAGTGAGGTAAAGGAACTCGGCACCTGGCAGACCCAAAAGGGCGGCTGTGGCTATGATGTTTTTAAAAAAGAATCATGAATTTGTAGACTCATGTTGTTTAGGAGCAGGTGTAGGGTAAGGCGTCTTATCCTAATGCCTACAGATAGACTTGGGATACTTGGGATCAAAATATTTCCTTTTAGATAATTGGCCACTATTTTTGACAATAGCAATCAAAAATATTTGACTATATATTAACTTATTTTCCGTAATGTTTTGAAGTAAAGGATATTAGTTGTGAGGTAAGGTCAGAGAAATGTATATGTGAGGGATGTGAATGATGATGGATGATGGAAAGATAAGATGATCTGTTGTAGAGGCAAGTTAAAATCCATTTCCACTTTTATGATCTCTTGAACAATTATCAAAAAGCTATCTCACTATCGTCTATCCATCTGTATCGGATGCGTTATATTGTCAGTGTTCATGGCGCTCAGGTCTTTAACTAACCTTAGCCCCAGAAGGCAATAACAAAAAGCCAATATAATCAAGGGGCCACATGGGGCATGAAAAACACGAGATAAATGCAGTCCGTTTACCGTTCACCAATCGAGCCCCCAATACCTCAGCTCAGTGTTTAAGTAGATTTGTCTTCCTTAAATTGCTTTTACACACCTTATTGGTCAAGATATATACTCAGCTTCTCCTTCCTCCCGATCAATGAAGGAGCCTCCTAAAGATGAAGCAGAGGACTTGAGGACCGTCTGTGTTCTTTCTAGTCTTTTGTCTGTTCTCTCTCTCCTTCTGCACGGATTCCTGCTTGAATCATTGAGTGAATATGATTCCTAATTATGCTAAAATGTGTCCTCTGGGCCCATCCTCGATATTCATAGGAGGCTTCATAACCAGCAATAATTTCTCAACCTCTAATGTAATCATTCTTCCACCCATTTGTCTGAAAGCATTCTGTTAGGGCCTGTGTGTCTGTGTGTGTTTGTGCATGTGTGTTTAAATTGTATTCTGTAAACTGTCAACCATATTGTGTTGATGTGTGCGCATATGGTTTGTTACGTGTGTGTCTGGGCTGTGAGGGCCAACAGCACCAGCTGTCATTGAACACAACAGATGGACTCGCACCTAAAGTCCTTCCCTCCCTCTGTTCATTCATCATCTCTTTATCAATCCATCGCTCATCTTTCCATTCATCCATCTCTCTGCCCATTATCCATCATCCTTTATCACATATCTCTCTCTCCCTCCATCCCTCTATCAGTCCACCTTGGCATCCTCTCCATCTCTCTCTTACCTTCGTTACATCACCTCTACGTCTATCCATCCCGCCATTTGTTCACCCTTATGAATTTGTTAATTTGCTAATTCTTAATCTTTTATCGCATTCTCTCCATCTCGGCATCCCTCCATCGTTTCATTCATTCTTTCATCTCGTCCATCCCTCCATCTGTCCTCCCTGTCCTCTCAATCTCTCATCACTCCATCCCTCCTGGGTTCCGACTCACACATGGCCGCTCTAGATGTGAATCGAAGGTGTTTAACAGACGGTAATCAAGTCGAGTCTCCATCCCTTCTCTGGAAGGGGTTATGCCTGCCCAGGTGAGCCCAGCTCAGGTGCAGTGGAAGTGAGAGCATTTGTTTCAGCAGCCCCCTATGCCTGAATGGGCCCAGTGTCTTTTTCTCAGATGTCAGTGCCAGCCGGTAAACAATCATCTTGTTGAAGGTGGGTGTGGGATCTATGTGTTTAACAGGTTTTAACAGAGCATTGAATCGAGAGAAGAAGCTTCGCTGAAGAAAATGACCCTGTGTTTGTTCACCATGGTCTCAGCCGCAGGTGGTCTTTCAGGGAGACTGTGGCCCCTAATGCTTATCGTTTCAGGGCGCACTGATGCAGTGCTATTAGTTTACTTCTGTCTAAAACAGGTTCTTTCTTCCAAGTGGATGAAAACACCAGTCTCACGTGTGGTGTAGCCAGGGAAATGCATGGATATAGGCGACTGCCTAAAGTTGCCTGGACATGTGCAAGAGAGAAGGCATGAAGTGAAACGGGGAAAGACTGTTCAAGTGTGGATAAACAGTGTTCCGAAAACAAGTATTGATAGAAAATGTCCCGAAAAAAGTGTTTTCCAAGGCTAAAATGCCCACATGCCTAAAATGCCATTGCTTAAAGATATATGGCTTCAATGCATACATCTAGGTTGACTGAATGAAGGAAGACGGTGGAAACCCTGACTGAAGCCTATACATGTATGGACAGTGAGGCAGGATGAACACATGAACACATGCACAAAGGCACTCTCACCTGATGCAGAGGTGCGGTTGCGTGCCTCCTGACGGCGAGCCCAGATGCAGTTCTCCTTGGCCTTGACGAGCTGCACCACTAGGGCACAGTCTGGGTGGATGGCCTCCGCCTGGAGGAGGAGGAGGAGGAGATGGAGGAGGAGGAGGAGGAGAAGGAGGAGGAGGAGGAGGAGGAGAATCAGGAGGGGAGAATCATAGGGAGGAAGAGGAATATGGAGGAGAAGGATCAGGAGAGAGAGGGGGAGGAGGAGGAGGCGATGGAAGAGGAGAAGGTGGAGGAGGAGGAGGAGGAGGAGGAGGAGGAGGAGGAGGAGGAGGAGGAGGAGGAGAAACAGGAGGGGAGAATCATAGGGAGGAAGAGGAATGTAGAGGAGAAGGATCCGGAGAGAGAGGGGGAGGAGGATGAGTAGAGGGATAGGGAGGAAGAGGTAGAGGAGGGTCATGAGGAAAAAGAGAAGGAGGAGGTTTAGGATTTATACAACACATGAAAACACACTATACTACAGCACACCCTTTCATATAATTTATTCATTAGTCATTCTGACTTTTATACAAATTGACTAATGGGTTTCTATAATCCAATTTCTATAGTCAAATAGATTTATCCTTGAGATGGAATCCTAGTCATATCTGATTGTGTGAGGGGGAGCATTTTCAAACACTGGCTACCAAATGACTCCCATCCCTGTCTCTCGCGATTGAACCACTCAAAGCTGTGTACAAGGCAAGTAACGGCCATGTACTAGCATGTAACTGCCGTGTAACAGCCGTGAAGGGCTGGTTGGGGTCTTATATGACCCACTCCTCGTGTCCTTGACTAATCTGTCATGTGTGTTCCTGCAGGCCAAGGTTGATCTATCTCCATGCCCACACATGGACCTACTGTTCACCGTTGAGAACATCACTGTATCTCCTCCTCCAACTACCAGAAACCTCGGTGTGGTATTGGACAATCAGTTATGCTGCACCGCAAACATCACTGCGGTGGCCCGATCCTGCAGATTTGCACTTCACAACATCCGCAGAATCCGGCCCTTCCTTACAAGGGAAGCAGCTCAGCTTCTAGTCCAATCACTGGTCATCTCCCGCCTCGACTACTGCAACTCACTCCTGGCTGGACTTCCTGCGTCTGCAATTAAACCTTTGCAGCGCATCCAGAATGCGGCAGCGCGCCTCGTGTCCAACCTACCGAAGTCCTCCCATGTGACCCCCCTCTTCCGGGACCTCCACTGGCTCCCTGTATCAGCTCGCATCAAATTTAAGACGATGGTACTGGCATACAAGGCAGTCGATGGAACTGCCCCTGCCTACCTCCAAGCATTGCTAAAGCCACACACCCCAGCTCGATCCCTCCGCTCAACTACCTCAGCTGGACGTCTGGTACCGCCATCGCTAAGAGCTAGCAAAGCCATTTCAGCAAAGTCACAACTTTTCTCGGTTTTGGGACCTCAGTGGTGGAACGAGCTCCCTGCCGCTCTCAGGACCGCAGAGTCGCTCACTATCTTCCGAAAAAGACTCAAGACTCACCTGTTCAGAGTCCATCTCGACACTGCATAGCCACCCTCCCCCTTCTGGCCACCATTGTACACTGTATTGTGTTGTGTTGTATTGTATTGTATTGTATTATAGTACTTAACTGTGTAGTAACTGCAGTAGCTGGTATCATTGCTGTAACACGGGGAATTGGTTAGCCTAGCGATTGTTGTACTTGCAACCCTGTACCGAAAGCGATATATTGATGCACTTCTTGTGACAAATGTACTTATTGTAAGTTGCTTTGGATAAAAGCGTCTGCTAAATGCCCTAAATGTAACTGTAAATTTATCTCCAACTCTAATTTTTAACCTTCTGCAGCACTGAGACTCCATAGGCCTGCTGGGAGATATCGCTTAAGTAAAGGTGAATCCAAAAATGTGTTTTTTTCTGACTTCATTATACTATTTACTATTTAGAATAAATGCTTTCAACCAACAAGACTTTCTGTGATGTTTAATTTTAAGTCTTTATTGTCCTTCTCCAATGCACCTAGACCTTGGCTTGACTGAGGACAATTGGGTTCGAACACACAACTTTTCAGTTGGGAGTCAAACAACCCAACCACTGCACTATGCCGTACTATCCGTTAAACAGTAAAGGATTGAATTTACCATATATTAAGGACTTTGTTATGAATTATGGAAATGGCAAGAAGATAAAGGGACGTAAGAGTTTAATTTGAATACAAAACAGATGCCAATCTGTCTCTGACTCTCCCTCTTCTGGTATCAGCGACTCGGTCTAGTACCCCAGCTTAACCCTGTCGTCCAATAGCTCACCTTTGCATCTAGATGTCTGCTTAGTAGTGCCTCTAGAGAGCACAGATAAAGGCTCCTCTCGCTCTTTGGCTCGCTATGCCTCTCACTCTAGCCTGTCTCTCTCTTGCTCACTCTCTATATCTATAGATGTCTCTCTCTCTCTCTCTCTCTCTCTCTCTCTCTCTCTCTCTCTCTCTCTCTCTCTCTCTCTCTCTCTCTCCCCCCTATCGCAGGAAATTTCCTGGCTCTCAGGAACCCTTTGTGTGCTTCAGGCTCCATCTCCTTCCCACTGATAAACTCTGAGCTGCTAAATCAAGTGGTGGTGACGACCTCAACAACCACACAACCACAAACACATGTTTTGAATGGTTTTGTGTCAGACTTTAGGTGGGTATTTGTAGTGAAGAAAACATTCCTATCCGCAGCCGATAAGTCTGGATCATTGTGCGATTCCAGAAAATTGTTATACATGGGAATTCATAGATTTAACAGAGTGGGTTATTTGAGACTAGGTGAATTTAGGATACACAAGTATTCCCTTTAATGGCGAATTTAGGATAATGAAGTCGATTTTTGGAACAAGGAGCCTATTCTCCAGTCTTTTCATGGTGTTCCAGACACAATTATGCTGCACAGGTGCAGCATAAATGTGTTTTTGGCACAAGTTGTCAGCCCTAACCGTTTTAGCCCTCGCAGGCTGGTCACGGTAATTACTAACGAAAGAGATCTCGCACAATCTGTTCTCTTGTCAACGGACACACAGGTACATGCTATCCCTCTGCCATACGGACACAGATTATACCAGCGGTAATTGGATTTTAAATTCAACCCGGGCCTGGACTCTGCTGTATGAACAGGCCATCAATAACCGGGAGATAACGCGGTGAAATGCACAGAAGAAAGGGTAAACTTCCGGGATGAGGTTTAACGGACAGGCGTCTGATTGTGTAATCACCTGTTTTGTCACTTTCCCTCCCCTTTCACTGCACTGGATGTTATGAGGTCCTCTGAATCCTGACACGAGTCAATAGGTGTCAATAGGGGATGGGTTGATGAATGCAAAGGCAGTGTGTTTTTGTGTGTGTGTGTGTGTGTGTGTGTGTGTGTGTGTGTGTGTGTGTGTGTGTGTGTGTGTGTGTGTGTGTGTGTGTGTGTGTGTGTGTGTGTGTGTGTGTTTTTGTGTGTGATTAGGGGGTCGATAATGGAAGCATTGTTGAACACGGCTAATACAGAAGATAAGGACAACACACGGGCATCAGATGCCTTGATGGGAGGAGAAGGAGGAGGGTTTAAGAAGAAAATGGAGCTTAATGAATCAATACTGTTTGTGTGTGTGTCTCGATTGGCATGATACCAGCTCCAAGTCTTTGATGAGTAAATATAAATAACTAATAAATACTATTAATGACACTCATGCCTTCCTCATCTAGCCAAATTCTCAGAAATAACCTGGAAACTCAACATTATGTAGAATAATGACGGTCAGTGCATAGCCTAAGTAACCTCTGTTTCAAAAATGTCAATTGCATTGACAATTCAAAAATAACCCTGAGTGACGTCAACACTTAAGAAACACAGGGAGGAGGAATTGAATGATAGCAAATACACTACTTTATTTTTTACAACTTTATTTGGAATTATAACCCTTTACCTATAGCCTAGCCTTCAGAAGAAGAAAAAAACACCATAAGCGTGCTATGTGTGCTCGCAAATAAAATATTGAATATATATTGAATTATGCCAGAATCAAATGATATAGGCTGCTTTATATGGTGAGAGACTCACCTTCTCCAACATCGCCAACCACTGGAGCCAGAGACAGAAGCGGAACAGAGCGGATATCCACTTCGGCGCAGAACTTCTCCAGATGGGCATCGTGTTCTCCTTGGGCCGTGGGAATATCAAATCCGTCGAGGAATGAAATAGCCCCAAAAATAAACTCTATTTTGTTCAGCTCCGAGAGCTCAATTGATTAATTGAAGCGAAACAGGTCATTGATTCTCGCCAAGACGAAGTGCACCATTCTAGCGGCAAGCAAGTGTCCCAACTACACGCACGTCATGGGGAGAGAGACGGGACTCGACCCAACCAAGGTGCGATGCGATGAGGGCGGCGCGAGAGTTTGAGGGGGACAAAAAGCTGCAGACCCTATCGAGATTCAATTATCATTAACAGGACGGGAGTACAGTTTCCAAGCTGCTCATTGTGCAAGTCTGTCCTAGACGACGTATGGTCACGACTAGTAGGCGACTGGGCGTGCGGTCTTAAATAAGGTAGGCTATGACACGTGCGTTGCTGCGTATAGTCTCAAAGCCACATGGAATAACAGTGAAGAAGATATACTTTAATTATTAATCCCCGTGGGCTAATTCGTCGTGACATCCTTTGCGTCAAATATTCCACAGTTTTTTGGTGAATATGTCTTTTTTTGGTGTTATCTGCTGATGTCTCGGTAGACAAATAGGCTTACAAGTGGCGACATCCGAATGTAGGATGCACTCAAATATTTCATATCATCAAAAGAAGGAGCTTTGATATGTAGATCTCTAATCCAAACACATATTCGTTTGAATCAGCTAAGTAATTATTTTACTTGAGCATCTCCCCCCACCCAATCCTATCGGGATACATTTTCTTACTTCTGCAGAATGTTTTTCACGCTGTCAAAACACTTCATGGACATATGTTGCAAAAAATCTAATTGTTAAATTTTGGCTCAGAAGTTGAAATAACAAATATCTGGTAAGGTTGATATTTGCATTTCAGAGGTCAACCAGGCACACACACACACACACACACACACACACACACACACACACACACACACACACACACACACACACACACACACACACACACACACACACACACACACACACACACACACACACACACACACACATATACGTTGATTATATTTTGTAATCAGACTCCCAGCGGCTTTTGTACAGTTAAACGGTAACAGTAAAATACATAACAGGGCAGGCGAGTCAATGTGGACCGGGCTGTATCTCTAAACCATGCAGGATAAAGAGAAGAAGGCAGGCTAGGAGTATGTGGGGACACACTAGGTGTCACCAAACCATGCAGGACAGAGAAAGACATGGCACGCTGGGAGTATATAGGGACAACAAACTATGCAGGAAAGAGACATTGCAGGATGAGTGTCTATGTGAACCAGAGTGTCCCTAAACCATTCAGAATGGAGAATAACTTGCAGGCTAAGGACAACCTTGTTGGGGACCCAGACCTTGGAGGGTCTGGACCCTGGAGGGCCTGGACCATGTCTGACTATTCCTTTGTTTTTCCAGCTTTCCTCCCATGTGGCCTCACACAAACAACGTTTGTCAGTGGAAGAGAATGTCTGCATGTTTGTTTGTTTAGTGTGGTAATTTGTGATTAGCGGTGAGCATATATTTATGTAAAACAGTTATGTGTATCTGTGTGTTGGTATGTAAAATAGAGAGTATAATAGAGCCTGCATGTTTTTGAAGATGTTTTTGTTTTGTGTGGGTGTGTATGTGTGGGAAAGTGATTTGTGTGTGTGTTACATTGTGTGTGAAACTGTTTGTGACAACACGCAGAGCTACAGATGTTCCCCGCAGGAAGTGTTTCCATCAGCAGGCATGTCCCGTACAACAGCAGCGTCAAATCCATCCAATCTTCTCTCTTCTAAATAGTAACAAAGTCAGAATGGGCAGGCCTGACATTCAAGCCAACCATAACACTGCTGGGGACTGCTATACCACTGCTGGGGATAGCTAGTAGTCGCTCCCTGACCCCGCCAATCAAATATTGATGATCCAATCCAACCTCTGCTAACCGTGCTACAGGTTGGAAATGTACCTACTGGAAATGGACTACCTTATCAAAGCTGTATAGAAAGCTCTGAGATTTCGTGAGCTATAATATATGTTTATTTTCATTAAAATGACGATCACTAAACAAGAAGTAAAGATTGATATAAATTGAATAGTAGAAAATAACACTCACTTATGTCCTCAACAGTCAACTGGAGAGACTTTGGTGAGGTCCCTTTGTGGCGGGAATTTTGATAGAATAGGATTTTGACTATGGGAGGATGACAGGAAATGTCCAACCTCTATCCACCATTTTTGAGAGGATAACCTTTAGGTGTCTTCCTTGACTTATTGAATTTCCTACAAACCGTTATGGACAGAAAATCAATGAAATTGTTTTTACATTTGTGATAATGTTATTTTATGATGAAAAAAGGGATATCGAGGCCAGGATAGTATAATATTTGACCCCTAGCAGAAAAGTTCTAGGTTCCATCCCCAATCTTCGCAGCCTGCCATCATTGAGCAAGATGCCCTTACACTGACCTGCTCCTCCATGACAACTATTCATATTTGCATCTGCTCTGTCACTTTGGTGAAAAGCTATGGGCTAGATGAAATAATAAGAATAAAGTACATTAATTCATAAGCACATTCCTGAATGCCCATCTGAGATTAATACAATATCTTTTGTGCATAATGTTAAAATTCCTATGTCACATTCTCTTGTTATTGAGGTTTAGATCCTTATCAAGGATGCCTTATCAACAAAAACTAACAAACTAATACGGGTTGAACCCCCAGTAGTAACGTATATGGTTACAAATCCAAACACAGAGAGAGAGAGGGAAAGGCAGAGAGATGCTGTTGTTGTGATGCAGTGCATACACAACAAACAAGCTTCTCTCTCACTTGGAGCTCCTCCTATAGATAAAGGAGAATACCCCCCCAGGGCTCCCAGTCCGTTGGGTTGCTGTACAACGCACCACTCTGTACACACCCTCTGTTTTCATGTACACACACAAATTAAGCCACAACACCTATGCTATAATGGGAGACCAGAAAACGGCTACAGGCTGCGAAACTGCACACGTGCACACGCACATGCGCACAGGCACCACTCGTTCCAGCAGTGTGATTTCATAAGATGGAGGAGTTCCATCTTCTCCGTGCTCTGTTTTTTACACAGAACAACACAACAATAGTAGCACTGTAAACGCTGTGTTGTTATTCCCTACTGTATTGGTTAGCATGTTTTACCGGTGTGTACAGTGCATAGGATGTCCTGCTTATTTATTTAAACCAAGACTGAGATAGTTTGGGAGGAGCTTCACTAGACTGCTCCACTTGAAATTAAGGAGCATAGAGTATTGTAGAGAGATTTCCTGTCAGAGCTCTGTGATTCGTTCAAGAAGAAAAAAACAAAGGTCAAGTCTCGTCAAGACCTTTAAGGTCACCACTCCTGTAAGCAGGAGCCCACATAGATAAGCTCTCGTCTGTGCTGGATCGGTTGATCACTTTCGAGTCAAAACGTCACAAAGTCTTTCGTCTGGAGAGCAGATTCTTCACATCTAAATTACACAGATCGGATTTGTTTTAATAATAAATAATGATTCATTTTATTTGAGGGTGCCTTCCAGAGCACCAAAGGTCACCTTACAGGGCAGAGTTAAAAATAACAAAAAAAAACAATAATAAAAAACCAGAACAAGACACATTTAAACAATTACACAGGTGGGTTGAAATGGGTGATAGACAATGATTCGACGGAATATGCCAGTTTAAAGAGATGTGTTTTTAGCTGTGACTTGAAAGTGGAAAGGGTGTCAGAATTACGGATGTCAGGTGGGAGGGCGTTCCAGAGGTGGGGGGCAGATCGGCTGAAGGCCTTGGAACCCATGGTAACCAGGCGGGCGGGTGGCACGGTGAGCTGAATGGAAGAGGAAGACCGGAGAGAGCGGGTGGGTGTGTTGGTGTGTAGGAGTATATGTATGGTGGAGCGAGGTTGTGGAGGGCCTTAACGGTGAGGAGCAGCATCTTGAAGTTGATGCGTGTTTTGACCGGGAGCCAGTGAAGCTGCTGAAGGACAGGAGTGATGTGATTAATGGTGGGTGTTCTGGTGATGATGCGGGCGGCAGAGTTCTGGACCAGTTGCAGTTTACGGATGGACTTGAGGGGCAGACCAAAGAGAAGGGAGTTACAGTAGTCAATGCGTGATGTTTTGGGGTTTTATGACCTAAAAAGGTCTGTGTGGTGACTCAATGTAACTTAATGAGGACATCCATTAAGGAAGGCAGTCACAATGTCCTAATAAGGCCTCTAATTGAGGATTTGACTCGTGTTTTTGTTTTTTAAGAGATCTCATTGATCACCTCTCTGTTTGCTGAGAGACGCTCCTCCAAGACACCGCTGTTGCCATGGGAAGGCATTGGCGATTAGAGGGCAACGAAGATGTGTAATGGTACAAAACATGGCTGCATTAACCATCATTATCTGAGGATGCATACAGAACATTGTCCCAATTGAGCTGCGTGGGTGATGATTACTGGTGGGTTCGATGGCCTAATGGGCAGCATCACATTCAAGCCCACGTGCCCTAATGTTATTACCGGGGGGGGGAATTACAATTACGGGGGGGGGGGAAAGCGATTGTTGACGGGGGGGGGGTTATGTCGTACTTCATTGATAACCGCTACGCAGCGCATTTTTTTTTTATACTGCTCGTGGCGCCCCCCATGTGATTTGCCGCCCCCCACAAATATGCCGCCCCGGGCGGCTGCCCGGTTCGCCCGTGCCTAAAACCGCCACTGGTTACAGTTACAGTTACTGTTACAGTAAATAACAACAAATGGACGTTTCATTCATTAAATGATGAATCGTGTTGAGTATCTGTCTCATGTGAGATTTAGCACTTGAACAGAAGTTGGAGATAAAACGTTTGGGACCACATCGCCCGACGGATTTAATCATTATTCAAGAGGGAAAGGACAAGAATAGATCGTTCAACCAGGAGTGGTTCAAGCGGAAAAAAATGCTTGTGTTTCACCTCAGCCACACAAAGGAGACCAGACAGCACTGTCCTTAAAGCACAGGTAATTACCATCTTAGCCCAAACTTAAATTTCCACCCAGGATTATCCAGGTCTGAATAGGCAACCACTCTATCAGGCTAGATTCATTGTTAATTGTACAGTATGGTGGCCTGCAAACTTAATACAACTTAAACCATACTTCTTATTCTTTTGGTATATTGTGAGTGGTGGCTTTGTATATTGACTGCTGTGTAAAGGGTGTGCGCCGTTGTGTTTTTTTTATTGTTGCCACGTTGTTGTGTTCTTGAGTTTTGATATTGTGAGATCTTGAACGCTGCCATTTGGTGGTGCTATTGCTATAATAGCCTAATATATGTCGTCAGATTCGTGTTTGAGTGATGGCATTATTCAGCTGCAATTTTGGTCCCCTCTGTCACTTGCTACTGTTTTTGTTGTGATGGTAGTAATATGTGGTATTTCTGGATTGCGTTATAATATTTTCCTGCATGGGCCCCACCAGAGTTTCCAAACCAAAATCGCCACTGGATATCTATATCATATAGTATATATTACCATGGCCAAAAGCTGTGTGCGCCTTCAGACGATATAATAAATCTCAAACGACTGCGTTGGTTTCTCCGACGTCTCTGGTTCTTCCACGTCCATCAATCTGAAGTAGACTGAAATGCGACATGGAGGAGAAATGGATTGTTGCCCTCGATTGTTGACCGCGATTGTCTCCCGCCAGAGCCTCGCTGCCCGCTACCGAGGGACCACCGCTTCGGCAGCGGGCAGCGGCGAGACACCACCGCCTCGGCAGCAAGCAGCGGGCAGCAAGCAGCGCTGAGGCACCACCGCCCCGAGGCGCTGGTGCCCCGTGGCGGTGGTACCTCGGCAGCGGGGCTCCAGTGGGAGACAATCGCAGGCATCAATCCCTTTCTCCTCCATGTCGCGGTTTATGTACTTAAAGGAGTCAAAGCCAAAGTTCCTTTCCCCAACCATGGGTGAGATAATGTTATGCGCCATAACACCAACAGCAGAACGGTTATCCAAATAACAAAGAAGTGTACAGCACTTGCGTTACAGTGTGTGTATTCACACACACACACACACACACACACATGCAGTGGCGAACTTAGCCCTTTGGGGGCTCCAGGCAAACAGTCATTTGGGGGCCCCTGCATCTACCGCTCTAATGTACCTTATATCGCATAATGAGATACTCCATACAAGGGATGAACAAAAGTCACTATCCTTCTTTCATGCAAATGTGAATTATCTATTTACAGATTGAGAATAACATACAAAACAATAAGATTAGTTATGTTGACACATTACACTGACTGTGAACCTTATGTCATCATTTACCTGAGGGTTTCCAGTAGGTCACAGCAGCTATCTGCTGTGACCTACTGGAAACCACTACTGGAAACCTACTGATAGCTGCTTCCAGCCATCAGTATTTTTCCTGTCCTCTTCAGACCTTTCATGGTTGATTAGATGCATTGCAAGGTTATTCCAGTCTTTAAATCCTTCCTCACTCAGTTGTTCTTGTTTTCCAAAAAGGCAACAACAAAAGCAAAAAACACGGTCTGCACTTTCACTGTAGACTAACCAAGACCTGTTCACCCTCTCACCATTTTTCATTACTATGTAATAGTATGCTTTTGTGAATCTGCGGCCCTTGGGCAAGAGTGCTGTGTCATCCACAAGAATACTTGTGCACCTGCCCAAGACACAGCAGCTTGGGCCAGAGTGCTGGGTCATCCACAAGAATATGTGTCTCGCAGTCATTGTTATCGTTATTGTCATCAATTTCAATAACCGAAGTGGAAGAAGGAGAGTGAGAAATATTCACTACCAGTTGTGCATCATCTCCGTCAGTTTGTTGACACACGTCATTAGCATCGCTGCTGGCTGAGCCAGAGCCACTTGGAATGAAAGGAGCAGTAACGTGACAGCAAACGACGTTGACGGCTGCTCTTGATCCGCCGACGGTCCCGCTGCCACTGCGGTGGCTGTAAAAAAGCTGGATAGCTTTGGCAGCTTTGAAAGAAAGTCCTGCCTTTGGTCTTTCTTCTTCTTTTTATGTGACCCGCTTTCATACGATCGCTTCATGTTTCACTCGATTTATGTCTCACTCGATTTCTCTCTCTCTCTCTTACCGCTTACTGTTTTGAATTTGACATCATCCGCATACGCATGATGAGCGTGATGCGCGTAACATGGGATAGTCCATGTAGTGCAGACTGAAGGGGGGTGCACACGGAAAGATCGTCAAAACATGAGTAATTAGACATCCCGATGCTACTATTGGGAATTGATTTTCATAAAAATAATAAATATGGGGAAAAGATATATGCATTGGGGCATTTTGGGGGCCCCAAAAACCTTCTATGGGGCCCGGGGCTCCAGGCAAATGCCTGGTTTGCCTAATAGTATGGCCCGCCACTGCACACATGTAGCACTCACACTGTCGTAGCTCATTGGGCAAAGCAGAGAAAGGGGAGGTAACATTTCCCAGTATGACGACATCCGGGGAAAAATTCCAAAACGGTGCGTCTGAGCTTTGTTTTTTTCAAAGGCTGAGCAGGATAGCAAGTGCACGCAATTTCTAGCTACCGGGGGACCATAGGCAGGCTAGGGGAACTCATATTAAGGTCAGAAAACCTCATAAAGTGAAATTGTCATGCCATGGGACCTTTAATATTCTGTTAAGATGGACTATTGTTTGATGCCGAGAGACTGAATGATCCAAGGGATTGAGAAGACAAACCTTTTTACTCGCCCAATCACTCAATTACTTACATCGATCACTTCTCACTCACTCACTCGATCCCTTACTCACTCACTCACACACAGGCACCGAACACACACACACACACACACACACACACACACACACACACACACACACACACACACAGGCTCTATCTTTTTCTGCTTGTATCGCGCTTCGCTCTATAATCTTCATTGAGAGGGAGAGGCTGCGTGTGCGTGTTTGTCGCAGGGAAGATAGGATAGAATTTATTCAAAATGACTTGCAGTGAATAAAGGTAGGCCTCCAGGTAAAGTAGAGGAAATGGCATCTTGTGCGAGAATGCCAACGGGTAGGCAGTGGACTTTGGGAATCAAACCCTGTCCCCAACACCCAAGCCACTGAACTATCCCGCAACCATCCAAACACTACACATGCTTTACAAAAGGCGTTGTCTTTGGGGAGTGTTTATGAAACTAGTCACCTACCACACACACTTCAGGCTATTCACTGTGCACAGAAAGTGACTGTCAAGGGGGCTTCCTGCAGAATGTGGTTCTTATAACAAACGCACGTGCTTGCACAGAGATCTTGCAGCTCCCGTGGGCACTGAGAACCAAGAGCCGCTCGTGGCGGAATCAAAGACCTAGTCCGCGGGTATGATTAATGGATGACCCTCGAGACGAAAGCAGAAGGTATACCCCGGACCCTCATGGGTTACAACTCATGTGAAGCATGCTGCTCCAATTATGTTTTTATGAATAAGAAGGCGTATGGTTTTTCAGACATGCATCAACAGGGGAACTGCGTAACACGGTGCTGTGGATGTGTGGATTTTTTTATTAGAACATATCAATCAATCCATCTATCAGCAACAGTACTTATTTCGGGGAAAAAACACATTGAGTGACATTCTCATTTTCAAGTGTGCCCTGATTACAGTACTTAAAATACAAATACAACCCATGCTTGATCTAAAGGCAGTTGCAAACCTCAGATGTAATTAAGCACTTAAAAATCCTCCAGTGAAAGGCTTTGGAAGGTAGTCAAATCATGCAGGTGGTCTTTCGTTTACCTTGCGTATATCTCGGCAACTTTACTACGTAATGGACTTATGGTTGGCTATAGCTATCAGCTATAGGCTTTGTCAGTTAGGCTGACAAGAGGCGCCTTTTTCTTAATCATGATAAATTAACAAAGTATACAAAAACATGAAAAGACAACATGGCCATTATATCCTGCCATATGGGAAATCTAAAGATGCAATAATTTAGAGGATGAGGTCCCAACTTCTTTCAGACTTCAGTCAATGTCCATGACATGCTCACATGAAGCTTGATAACAAAGTCTGAGTCCCAGGTGTGTAGAATGCATAATCACAGGTACATGTATTAATCACCATACATTTAATTCCGGAGTAGAAAACCAAGACACTTACCCATTTAAATAGTTTAGTCAAATTAATTAAATCCTTTTCTTGACAGAAATGCAGCCAAACTAGAAAAATCTAATTATCCAAGATTTATATTCTTTACAATTAATCATGTATTATTAATTGTACAATTAATTGTATTATTTGCACAATTTTGACTACATTAGTAATGTGTAAATATTTTAACCAATCACATTTACTTTAAAATGTGTTCAAATGTTTACATTTTTTCTTCGTTTGCAGACTCATTCAAGACCATTGGGGGAGCAGACAGGGGGTGGGTATCTATCTCAAGGCTACCTATGCTAGACTCTACACCTTTAAGGAGGTGCTGAGGATTGAACCAACAACCTTGCAAGGCTGTGTCTCAGAGACCAAAGGGGGAACTTACAGTTTTGCAAGGTAAAAGTCCTCAATGATATTGGAAGCACATCATCTGGATCTGCTAATTGGCAGGTCAACTAAATCATATACAAAACAGGTTCTACATGAAATTGACTGTATCGAGGGATTGGAGCTAAACGTTGACAGTTTTTACTGTGAAAATCCTGGAACACTGCCATTCTCCCTACTGTATCATGCGGTGCCCTCAGGAATATGAAACAGAAAGTGAAAGTGTACTATTGTAGTCTACACCACCGAGCTCGAGTACAGATGCTACACCTCGTCCATTTTAACTAGAGGTCGTTCCGCAGAGCTGATCACAGGAAGGGCAAAGAGTGGACGGCGCGATCAAACGAAGAGAGAGAAGGGAAAGACAAGATGTCGGAAGTTGTATAATAATAAGGGGGCCGAGAGAGGCGGGCGGTCCGTGGATGTCGACACTTCAATGCGGACATTTCTGATCATTCGTGTATTTGGCACCGTGGTTTCCTTATTGAATTAATTTAACGCTGACGAGAACCATACATCCTACATCAAAGGCGCTCCGAGTCCGGAGATAGGTCAAGTCCTGTTGGACGGTATGGAAAGAGAGTAGAGGAGACGCTGCCAAGGAATCCCATGGGGAAAACGGTTGATATCTATTAATATATTTATTTGAACACTGGAAAACACCAAGAATATTTATAGTAGCCTATCTTTCGTCTATGATCATTAAAAACTTAAAATTATTATTTCAGACAATGACTTATTAATGACCTATTACATAATCAATAATTGTTTCTCTGTTCTATAGATGGAATGAATTTTTTTTAAACTTTCAAGGAAGGATATAAATGGAACCAAACGTCTGTATGAATAGAATACAAATTGACTCTCACTATATATTCTACAATACTCCAACCAATAGCACTTTAGAAATTAACTAAGCCTAGTCAGTATGTACGCCAAAAATGCAGTCAAAGTCCCATCACACCTACATCCTACATCCTCTACTGCTAATCTCCTCGTGTCGGCTAATGGAAATACTTCATCACAGAAGAAAATATGAAATGCACTCTGACTGCTGCTTCACGTTGCGACACACAAACAATAGGCCCACATCCTCTCCATCCGTCCTTCCTCTATCTTTTCCATCTGCCCTGACATTTCCCCGTCCTGCGAGCCTCCCATTGATCTTTTATTCATGAGTAAACTATTCTAGTCCCTTCCTTTATAAGACGGTTTACAGCATAGATCGATGTTCAACCCTCTTCGCGTCTGACAGATTTAACCATCCACTGCCACAGAGGACTCCTCTCCAGCTGCGGTTCTTGGACTAAGGAGCATAAATGAGCACCTTAGAACTCTGCAAAATTCATCTCGTAATATCCCATGCCCTATAAGTATCATTTGGTTCTACATGACCTATTCATTAGCAATTATTAGCCTACATTCATGTTCGCATGTTCTGTTTCTGAAAAGGGGCTTCAAATCCATTGACACTTCATAAATCATTATGAATGATCAATATGAACATCCACGATGCGTGATTTAATGAAAGACAATCTGTCGGTCTGGCATGTCTAGACTAAAGGCTTTGCTATACTTCTAATTTGCAGTCAAAATGGAAAGTTTGGGACCAAATCAAGCACCGCATTTGTCTTCGATGGCTGCAGTGTGCAGGGTCCTTAGCCGAACTCGTCCGTGTCCCACAAGCCCTCCCATAGTCCACTTCCAGTTATTGGTCAGCAATATGCAACGTGAATGATTGCATTTCCACACGACTCACCTCATTAAACCAACCGCCCGCAAGTCGCTGTGACTATCTCTAACCCTCATTGAAATTATATTTCGGGCTTTAGTCCTAAGGCTTGTCAGTTGTAGCAAAGATGAAGATGGGCAAGATATATGCCCCCCGCCACCCCCCATGTACAGGCCCTGTATCAATACAGTCCATTTTGTTCAAAGATAAGTGTATTTCCTATTTATTTTATTATTGTAAAGATTATAAAGCTCGGATAAGACAATTACAGATTTGATTAATACAGGATTCAATCAATTTGAATTAAATAAAAAATATATGACCATATGTAAAATGACCAAAATATAACCCAAAACCCCAACAAGCCCATTTAATAAATATTGAAATAATCGGAATATACATACAAATTTCTTCAGTAGATTGGTCCATGTTCCCAAAACAAATCAAATTAGATTCTTACCATGAGGGCACCAACATGGAGTAACCCATTTGCCCAAGAATGAAATTAGGATGTAAATATCCTAGTCAAATAAACAAATAATGCTCGTGAATATCTAAAGAAAAATATGCATATATCGTTGGAAGAATGCAACTCAAAGTGCAGTATCGTCAGATTATAGAGCAAAAGGATACAAAGAATGAACCTGTCTAATTTAACTAATCTAAAACATAATGATTATGAGATTGCATAGACTTCTGGTGCACATATTTTTGTGTCATCATACTTCTATGTTATTTTTTATCAAAACGTCAGCGATAAAATTCCAACGCAGGGTTCCTGTACAGATACATGTACGCGTCGCAGAACAGACGCTTGGCCACTCCCTTCATGTCCCGAGGCACCTGATTGGCCAGCTCCGCAGGGGGCATGTCCAGGTACTCTCCCACCTCGGGACAGGCCTCGATCACGGGGATGTTATATCCATCCAGCCCCCCTAGAGCACGGGACACAGAATGATATCCATTGTGAAGTACAACTGTTTATATTTACACATACTATAAAACTTTTACTATGCATATTAACATTATTATGCTTGTATTATGTATGTATTAGGGTCCTGTTTTTGTTTAAAATATAAACAATCGTGCTGCGTTTTAAGATATTTTTTAATCTGTTCCAAGGAATTCCTTTTTTAGCTTTTTCTGTGCAAAGATATTAAGCGGTGGCTTATTGTGAATCAGATAAGATAATTATAAATGAAACACCTGCTTAAAAAAAAGGTGAAAAACGACAATCAAATGCATAACAATTAGTTAAGTAGGACTGCGTGCGCAGCGCACCTTCCCTGTCCGCCATGCTGTCGAAGAAGATCCAGTCCCGGCTCTTTGGTCCGTGCTTGACGAAGGACACGTAGTGGCTGGTCTCGATGCAGAGCACAGCAAACAGCTCCATCTTCTCCGGGGGAACGCGAAGGGACTCTTGGAAACCCTCTGGAAGCAGCAGCTTGCTGAGGCGGTGAGCCTGGCGCTCGGAGGGGGAGTGGACCTACATGTGGGGGGGGAGACATGGGAGTCAGGTGATGGACCGCCCCAGGGAGCCCCCCCCCCCCCCCTCACACAAACCTGGACCACATGGGCTGTTATTGCCCTGTGTAATATGTTTCAGGGGCATTTGTGATCACTCCAGGGCAATTTTATCATGTGTGTGGAAATAAAAATAAAAATAGTTGCATGACAGAACGATAGTCGGTTACTCAAATGAAAAAAAATAGAGTTTTACTACCAACATGTGTGCTGTTAATTATCCAACACAAGCCATTTCAAAATCAACCCGTTTGTGACATCATAAGTGGGACTGTTAGTCTTGGAACCAGACAAACCTGCAGGCTCATGTTTTATTTTGCTCTGGCATAGGCGTCTGGCCCCAGCCCCGTTCAGACCAAGTTCCAGCAGACCTGGACCGGGTCTGGCCAATCACAACCGTTTATCTAATACGGGGCGTGTTTGATACAATGAAAAATATGATGGCATAGGAGCGTCATATGGGCGCGCTGCTGAGCGGCATTTTCATAAACAAACAAGATCGCTGCCTCTGATGTATCGCACATTTCGTTGCTCTTAGTGGCTGTAGGAGCATCCAATTGCATCCAGAGGCATTTTGCTGTGGGCCCGTTGATAAAGCCCCTTGGGAACCGAAAATTAACTGAGCAAATTGGTCTGGCGATGCCTGGCTAAGGGAGTGAACCTACCTGTGCAGAACAGGTCTCGCAGAAGACCTTGAATCCTGTTTGGCTGAAGACGGGGTCTTTAAAGCATTCTGTACACTCTATTAGGGCTATTTGTCCACAGAGAATGCAGTATTGAGGACCTGAGAGAGACGCACACAGACACACACAGTTATGGTACCTCATTGGATTTGGCTAGTCCTAATTAGTATGCTCATGAATGTGCAGAGACCTTCGGTGAGGAGGTCAGTGACGTCCAGCTCCAGAGACGGAATGATTTTATCAAACATCTTGAACTTCTTCCCAAAGCGAGGCATCTGGAGGATGAGACAGGAGGGTGCCTGGAGATGGACCCCGTATTCATTAATCTCATGCAGATACACCACCACAGACTACTCACACAGCCTTGATATCAGCAAATAATAACACGATACTGCCACCTATTGGAATAAAGTGGTAACATATCTGTAAAGGGAGGAATTCCATGGAGATGTCCTTTTTCATTGTAACATAAGCTATTGAATAATGTCTGTAATCTAATTAAAATCATCGTAATAACCGTCATTTTATTTAAATAATATATTTGATAGGGGAACTATTGTGTCATCCTCAAGCATGTATGCCCCAATAAATTATACTTAAATTCCAAAGCATTTGACAAAGAGTGAAACAAACATAACCTAAACCTTTACATTGCCTGATGCCAGACGCCTACCTCCGCAAGTTTGAGTCCGTTGCTGTGGAAGGAGTGCTCCAGCAGCTGCTGGATGGTGGGCAGAACCAGGCTGTGGTTCTGGTCCAGAAAGATCTGGTAGCAGTAGCTCTCCTGCACCTTTCCAGCTGTGGAGCTGCGGAACAGGAACAGGCCACAGAGGTACCGTCAAGCGCGTATATTCTACAAATATAATGTTGAATGAAAGATGGAAAAATGTTTTATTCGTAAAAAACTAGCTGCTTATACTATGCCTTTTAACAATGTCCATGGTACTGTGGTTCTCTAATGGGAAAACCTGATTTCTAGACACGGTACCATGCGGTACATATCAACCGTGATGGTTGAGAGATACCGGTCTTATCTTGCCCATTACTTTTGCCTTAGTGATTTAGATTTGATGTACCGTTCTAGTAGCACAACTGTACTCTTCACTCGCTGGTGGGTGCCTATAAACCTAAATATTCTTACAGCTCATATCTTGTTGAGTTTTCCGAAGCTGTCCTGCTTTAATTCATTATAGAAATTGTATCTTGCTTTGCATCTGAGTGTCTTTCCCTGCTTTGTAAGAAGGTTCCGAAAAAAAATCTAATACAAAAGATTTGTAACTACAGTTTCAGAAGTGGCTCCAACGCCATAATGTGCTGCATGATGATGGTCAGAAACTCTTCCGGATCTGGAAGACACATACCACACAGTTACAGACTGACACTGAGTTAAGACATACCACACAGTTACAGACTAACACTGAGTGAAGACATACCACACAGTTACAGAATGACACTGAGTGAAGACACACCACAAAGTTACAGACTGACACTGAGTTAAGACATACCACAAAGTTACAGACTGACACTGAGTTAAGACATACCACAAAGTTAAAGACTGACATGTGAATACATACCACACTAACAAACTGAGGATATTAAAACCCACACACAGACCACACTAAACCAATGGAGGCCATCACAACAAACATAATGGAGTATAAGCCAAGAAGAGCGATAACATCTCGTGTTCAAGCAGTGTGTGTAGTCTCCGTTCGGCTTACCTTTCTCATGAGTGGTGAAGGTATGGCTGTAACCATGGTTTAAGAGCTGTTGCCGTAGTTTCATGATGTGTCTCCCTTCCACAAAACCCTTACTGCAGAGTCACAGCAACAGAAAGTACTTCCAAGTTAAAGGTACAAATAAATAGTGCATACAAATGCATACCTAAAACATGCTTGTTTGCTGCAACTTTCAGAAACTTGTGTTCAGCACTTACATATAAATGTACAATATCGACTGTGTGCTATACAGGAGTTCCAAGCCTAAGTTGATTTGTTCTTCACGAATGAATTAAGAGCCAAAAGACAAAATGGTGGTCGTCATTTGGCGCTCCCACTCACCTGCGGAGAGGGTTGACGATGTCGCATAGCAGGGTGTTCTGGATCTCTTTGTCTTCTGGTTTCAGCGTCTTAAACAGCAGGGAGTCCAGCACAGAGGTGCAAGAGAACAAACTAGACAGAGGGGAAGAACAGAGGGAGCCGGTATTACCAAGTCACACTCAAGTACTGAAGAAAATGTTTTGTCAGTAATCCAAAGGGTCTTCAAGATTCAGATGCCATTAATAAATAATAATGGTAAGAAAAATAATACATTAGACTTATATAGCGCTTTTCTAAATACTTAAGAAACTTTACAGAGTGAACACAAAATAAAATCAATCAATCATTAACAGAGCAGAGTAAAGACATCTTGCTCTAGGTCGGATACCTAGAGATTAGGCACTAGACATTGTGATTCAAACCCAGTACTTTTTGGGATAGACAATACACTATCCGGTCTCATATGCCGTTGTCATACTACTTTGAATGCATGTATGACAGGACATTCGAGAATTTTTCTTGGTTTTGGTGCAGACATTTAACATCAGACTCGATAAAAAAAGACTTGATAGTTAACCAACAATAAGTATCGACCCACAGATCTGGGCAAACACAGGAAAACCATTATCTCATATGCTGTTATAAACGCCATCATCCCCCAGACCTGAAGAGGGCAGCATCCATGTAGCAGGAGTTACAGTGGCCCTGGATGCCCTTCATCCGACCAATCAGAATCCGGTCCACCTGGTCTGTCTGGATATGCTCAACGGTTTCACAGGGGCCTTCGTGCCTTTTGTCCTCGTCTTCTAAGGATTAGACCAAACATTCACATCCCTTAATTCAATCACAATAAAGAGTTAAGATACACAATACAGCATACAATGCTGACTTTTTCAATTTCAGTGATTTTCCTCATGATTTTCCTGATGATGCCAACAGGCATATGTTGTAGTAGCACTGACCAGATCCTTTCCAACTTGAACCACAGTGTGCTTTAATATACGTACTGTACCTTTTAAAGAAACATATAAGGAACTACAAATGCATACTTGTAAAAAAAAAGTATTTTAAATTACGATGGCATTCAGAATTGCTATCATGCTAGCAAGTTATACAATGCTACCTTCATCGTCGGCTTTCTTAATTCATGCAGACTTTACACAAAGAAGATACCCAAAATGGACGCTTAAATGTACACCAAGAAAGCGAGACACAAGCTATAATCGTATCCGCTCTTGATCCTGACCGTGTTTCTGGTGGGCAAACGTAATGCCGGGCTTGGCCGACGATGGAATGGAAAAGCGCGTGTCTGGCCGGCAGGATTCCAGCTTAACGAACAAGGCTTTCTTCGGTGGACAGCTGAAGTAGCGCTTCCCTTTAAACGTGCCGTCGCTCGTGCCACGCGGTTCCTCCTACAGGAGGGAGTGAGCAACAGTTTCATGGTAAGAAGGAACAGCGGGCTGGAAGGAGGGTGGCTAGATGTTATCTATAAACACTTTCAACTTTTTCTGTCTTCTTAAATTCCTAAATAGCTTTATATATGAATTAAAAAACAAAAACAATATCAACTTAGCCCTTTCCCCTTTCCCAGACTCTACGGCCAGAAGAGAAAGTCCAGACTGATTCAGAGATGGTTTTGGTGAGGCTTACCAGCTCCAGACCACACATGGTATCTTTTCGGTCAGGCACCACACCAATCCAGCGGATCACCCCATAGCCGACGCATTCAGCCAAGTTGAACTCAATCAGGGAGTCCACACCGAGAACCGTTTCAGAATATGTCTGTGGTTCCACCGAGGCCGCGCTGGCACCCAGGAACAAATTGGGCTCTGGTAGTCAGGGAAGCATAGATTTGGAAACAACAGAGGCTTCTTTGGCATCTCACTGGATTATTAGACACTTGCATCCACTAATGTATGGTTTCTCTATTGGAGATATACTTGCATGAAATGTCTAGGTCGCCAATGTTTACATTTATTTTTGCATCTACATTTCTACCTTTCTAATTGTGTGCATAGATATTTTCTGTATATTTTCTTACATTTCATTCTTTTCAAAATAGTCTAATCAATTCATGATTTTCATTACCTTCCTGTACTTTTTGCTGCGACAACCAAATTATCATCGGATTAATAAAGTACATCTTATATTTTTCTTATACGGAAAAACTCAAACCTTTGTGTTCTGTGGTCACCACCCTGGTAACAAAATTAATTGGAACAGTGATCGTTCTATTATCCTGTTAAGACAGAGAAACAGAAACCTCTTATGGAGATTATTGCGATACAGAAAACAAGGGACTGTGGCAGAGGTAAAGAAAGTTGTTTCTAGAAGTCAATGCAAATGAAATGGTGTATAGAAATTGAAAATCAAACACTGACTACTGACTATAAACAAATGCACAATAGATAGAGAATTATATTTAAAAGAATCCTTTCCAACAGAAAATAAGAATTACAAATAAAATATTTAGTAATGACATACTGTGGTAATGTTGACCATCTTCTCTCCATCCTGGTCCCCCACTCCCATTACTAGCCATAACGCCTGGCTTTCATCATCAACACAGCGGACAGTCTCTCCTTTGGTTATTTGGTTGGACTGTTTCTGGGAGGAGGCCTGCTGGGCTGAAAGTGTAAGGGAAGTAGGCACTTTAGGTCAGATTTTGGAGAATGGCACTAAGAGGCCAACAGAGGTTTCTCTGGCATCTCACTGGATTATTAGAAAATTGTGTCTAAAAATGAATGGTTTTCCCTTTGGAGAGACTTGCATGCAATGACGAGGTCGCTAATGTTTACATTTATTTTTGCATCTACATTTCTAAAACTCTTATTGTGGCTATAGATATTTTCTGTATATTTTCATATATTTCCTTAATTTCAAAATATTAAAATCAATTCATGATTCTCATTACCTTCCTGTACTTTTTGCTGTGACAACCAAATTATCATCGGGTTAATAAAGTACATCTCATCTTTTTCTTACATAGAAAAACTCAAACCTTTGTGTTCTGTGGTCACCACCCTGGTAACAAAATTCATTGGAACAGTGATCGTTCTATTATCCTGTAAAGACAGAGAAACAGAAACTGCTTATGGAGAACATCGCGATATAGAAAACAAGGGGCTGTTGCAGTGGTAAAGTGAGTCCTTTCTAGAAGTCTGAAAGGAAATGCAAATGAAACGGTGTAAAGAAATTGAAAATCAAACTCTGACTACTCTAAATAAATGCACAATAGATACAATATAGAGAATTATATTAAAAACAATCCTTTCCAACTGAAAAAAAGAATAGAAAATAAAATGTTTAGCAATGACGTACTGTGGTAATATTGACCATCAGCTCGCCACCTTGGTCCACCACTCCCATTACTAGCCATAACGCCTGGCTTTCATCATCAACGCAGTGAACAGTATCTCCTTTGGTTATTTGGTTGGACTGTTTCTGGGAGGAGGCCTGCTGGGTTGACAGTGTAAGGGAACTAGGCACTATAGGTTGGATTTTGGAGAATGGCACGAAGAAGCCATTGTTATGATCACATTGGAAGAAGGGCTTTGACGTGATCCCACCATACAGCCCTTTTCCTTTGTCGTTTCCCTGCAAAGAAAGAGGAACACGACGATAAAGCCACTGCTCCATCTGGGCATCTGGATTAATGTACAGTGATGTGTTAACAGCGAACACCTTTTATTTTCTTAACACAACTGCAGTGAGCAGTTATTGCAGGTTATGCTTATTTTTATTGAATACAAAATCTTGAGTGTGTTTGCATTCTCTTGGTAGTAAAGGAGTCATACCTGCAATTCAATACCAAAAAATGTTCCTGATATGGTATTAGGCTTAGGATATGTGTATTCTGTGAACGGTCCAATGTAACGAATGATTCCTTGAAGGTCCTGTTTGTATCCTATGACAGTGACTCGAGTATCTATAGTGAGGCCCACAGCTGATTTCAGCGCTGTCTTCTCTTGAAACCATTTCAGTCTGGTGTCGTTCCCGTCTAAGGCATAAAGCAATTCAGCCTCTTTCGTACTCAAAAGAACCATGTCACTGATCAATACTACTTCTTCCCTATTGGAGCCCATGCTGGTCACAAGTATTGTGGTTCTCTTTTGATTGATGTAATCCGATTCATATCTGTTATTTGAGATATGGCATAAGCTGCCCGGTTGGACATGTTTGAAATTAATTGTCTTCGTTAGGATGAAGAATTTAACATCGCTCTTCGTTGATTCCATGCTGTAAGAAAGGTGAATAACGTGTAAATAAAGCAATGAAGTTCCCAAACGATAGGCCTATAGGCTACAAGCATGGCAACAGTCGAGACAATGCAACATAATTCAACAGATATAATGCATACAATAATCGAAACATTTATGATTTATGTGCGGTAACAACTTAGGCCTACCTTATTTTAGTTGTTAGGCTGTTTCTTCGGCAACCGAAACCTTGGTTGGTAAAAGTTGTTTCACGGTTTTACTTCCCCTTTCATTTTGACAAGATTACCAACCTACCTCATGTCGTCATGAATGCGACAGTAACTTGTAAAAGATCCAGCTAACTCGTATAACTACCTGGTGTATAATAATACTAAATATAGTAATACATTGTTTTTATATTGCGTTTTTCTAAATACTCACGAACACTACAGATAAATACATAAAATACAAGAGTATACAAACGAATATAAATAAAACTGCAAACTACCTGGCGTGAATCGTTCTTTTGTGCACTTTTAACTTCCTCCCCACAGCTGATTAATTTTGGTATATTCAGTGTTTTATCTGACACTAGGCTTACGGAACAAAAACAAATATATTTGCGTAGGGACACACCCACTCAATGACGTTCCACCCGAATCATAACATTGATTGGTCGGTGGTTCAAAGTAAACATTCAACGTCATTCACGATGGTCGACGGCGAGGGATCTGTCGCTCCTCAATGACGACTCGGAAAGACGTCAACATGGAAGAGAGAGAAGCGTTGAAAAGGCAGATAGATATTCTTCAAAGTAAGTTGCTTTTATTGTCGATTTCTATTTCTCGTGCAGTCCCCTGTTAACTTAGTCAGTCGTACTTCTTTTATTTTAGCTGTCATTTGAATTTGCCTAACACAGTACTCCTTGGTCTAAAATAGGTTGCTAATCATAAGCTGTCAATTACAATAGCTTGCGTTAGGTGCTAGTAAACCAAAGGCAACGTCCTCTGAGAGTTGCTGATTAATTTAGCAAGGAAATGTATCTATACATATATACTTTTGTTTTTGTATGGCAATCAAAGTAGCCTTCGCTTTTCTTTAGATCTCATCAACGACCACAAGCGTGTCCATGGCAACAACCCTCCTGCTCCAGTTCACTCTGTGGATCCAGCGGGAATGGTGGCGAACCACGGCAGTGGTCGTGGCTCATCACATGTTGAGGGAAACCTGCAGTCTCGTGCGAATTGGAGAAAGAAGTACTCTCTTAATAAGAAAGGACAGACTTCCACCGGACAGGGGTGCTCTTCCTCTGCCTCTTCCCTATCTTCATCACTGTGTCTGATGGTAGGCCCAGATCCAAGCACAAGACTTAAAGGGGCCAATGCGTTGCTGGGTGTTAAATGTTCCACAGAGAAACGGGATAAGAACCCCACCACTACCAGCAGAATAGCTAAAGCCGAACCTTTAGTCCACACCGCAGCAAGAGCATCCTTAGACCAAGGGAAAAATGCCTCTGGTTCTTCAAAAGTACTTTCCACTGTCCAGAAGTTCCAGACAAAGTCTTGCCCGGCAACTGAAACTAGTGTGAAGAAGCGGGCTGCAATCATGTCAGTGGCAGCCCCTTCTAATTTTGCCCCCTCATCGTTCTCCGCACAGCCCGGTGGACCTCACCCTCCTCCCCTCACCGCCAGCACTCAGCCCAGCCGGGCCCTTGCTGCCCAGGCTGCCCAGGCTCCGGTCAAAAGGTCAAAGTTCACTTGGGTGAAGACGCTGGATGTGGGTCCCGAGCAGAGTGGGCCCCTGCCTCTATCCACGGTCAAACACGCGGTCTCTGTCCCCTCTTCGGTCTCAAACACTGGGACTCCCAGTAGAGGCCCACCCACAGCAAGCGTGAAGAGAGCCCCATCCAAGAAGCAGACACCCAAGCCAAGTCTGACAGCAGGAGGCCACAGGACCTCAAAGTACACATGGGTCTCCTCCTCCTCATCAGCCCCGGGCCAAACTAGGCTGATCCGGAAGGCTGTCTCTCCCAAAGCCCTGGTGCTCTCCAAGAAAGCTGTGGTTAAGGGAGAGGGCCCAAGGAAGAGTCCTGGGGCGAGAACCAGGAAAGCAGCAGGGGCATCGGGGCCTGGGGCCGGCACCCCAACCAGTCGTTACCGCTGGAAGGCCGCCGGCAGGAGTCCCACTGGGGCCACGGGGGCCCGACGTGCGACCGTCTTCCAGTGGACCTCGGAAAAATGCCCCAGAGTGGTTAGAGGGGGAGTAGGATCAGGATCGCCTGGTTTCCCTTCGTCCCAGTCAACTCCCTCCTCATCCTCTTCTTCATCGGCAGAGGGATTCAAGCTACGCAGCAGGATGAAGATTATCCGCAAGTCCCCTGGCAGGTGGGCATTAAAAGAGTTGATATTCCATGTTACACCTGCACCTATTAAAAAAAAGATAGGCTAGTCAGTGGTAAGGGGGTTTGACTCCCAGCTATAGGTTCTGAGATAATCCTCAGATCTCTAACTACAGGCATCCTTGAGCAAGATGCCCTATCCATACCTGCTCATTAATGACATGTAACTAAACCTTAAGATAAAGTGTCTGCTCATTTGTTAGGATTAGATACATTTCTCAGTATTTTGGGATGGGACTAAAACATGGGAGATGTCATTGATCAAGGTTCGAAATATCAGGGGTACTTTAAGGGCGCCACACACTTGGTTCATGGAAACCACTATAGACTTGGACCAATGTAGGTACGACAATACAAGTTAGGATTACTTGCATCTATATCATTTAATCTATATTGCTTTTAGCTATAATGTTAGTTGTGTTTAGTTATTGAATGAATACTTACAAATTACATGACAATACAAATACGAGGTCACAGATTAAAATACATATAAGCATCGATTCCAATGTTTCCACAACCCAGAGGAGTACCTTTTATCACTCTGTTTAGTATCAGTGAGTGCAATTATTAGTTTGTTTTTTGATTCTAGAAGTCGACACATAAATTTGTACATAAAATTCCTTAACACAGCATGAAAGGTGGGGACATTACTAGTCACAAACAAAGAGCTAGCACTTGTCCATCTTGGAAGCTTAAGGAGGATCCTAAACGCATCATTATACGCTACCTGTAGTTTCTTCAATTTTGCTGTTCTATATTTACACCAGAGCTGAGCTGTGTAAAATGGAGTACAGTAGGCTCTGAAAAGACTTACTTTAACATCTTAACATCTTATTGTTTGACTTTTATTTTTAATCAATATCCAGCATTATCTTTTGATTTCAAACAGGCATCCAAATTGAAATTATCCCTCTAACCTCCTCTTTGTGGTTTGGGTGCACATGTCGAGGAAATATTATATCTTGTCAATAGGGGGCAGCAGAACATTACTCAAGTCAATGGTTAAATATGGTTTATTTATTTCTTTATTTGACATTTGTAGCACATACATCAGAACACACATGTAAGTTGACTTGCATAAAAATTGAAGTGTTATTCTGTCTATATACATGACATAATGGAAACATTAAAATCCTTAACATAAAGAAAATTTAAGATAAAATGCATCATGAAATGTCTATAGATCATCATCATAAGTTGCCTTCTCCCTCGACCGCAGGACACCCCAAGTGGGGTCCCGACCCCAAGGTTGGGAAACAATGCTCATAAAAAATACACCTATATATAACACCTATTGTATATACGGGCCTTTAACCAGTAGGTTTTAAATGCGTATATCCCTCATAGTTTACAAATCCTTCTTGTTTTAATACATTGCTCTTTTATCACACGATAAAAAGCATTGTTCTATCGATCTAATCTGTGATTATCTATTTTTCCCTCCTGTGCCACCCAGCGGGGCAGGCGGTGTGTCCGAGAGGCGAACCAGTCCCCCGGCTGGCGTCTGGAGCAGCAGGACCCCCGTGCGGGGACGGGCTCCTCCAGCCGCCAGGAGCCCCCTGGCCGCCAGGAAGGGACTGCCCAAGGAGCTGGTGTCCTTCGGGAGACACAAACTGCGTCGCCTCTCGCCGGGCTCCCACAGAAAAGGTAGAAGGTTCGGCGATGACCGATTTGATTTCCTGTTTTCTCTCCGGTTTAGTTTATACCAGTGCACTGCCCGTTCAAAATGTGCCTGTTTGCAACGGGGACGATTGCCTGGGCCTCCTGTATTGCTCTGTGCCGTTTCCTGGGTCTTCATCAATGAAAAAAGATATATAACAATTATTATTATAACATGATATACATACCCGAAAAGTTATATTTTTTCCATCAATGCATTGGGACCTCTTTCGCCAAGTCAACCGACGGCATCACGTACAGCCCTGTAGTTGAGACTGCTGTGCATCTGTTTTTCATCATTTTACACATAGCAGAAAAATACACATAGCAGTGTTTTTCGCCTTTATCACTCATTGCCATGACTGATTATTCTAATGAGCACCCAAACAAACACTCCTTGATGGAAAACGACATCACATGGTACAGTGCAACCCGACCCATCTCCCCTCCCCCTTACTTCCCCTGTTTCATCTGCTCGCTGCCGTTTCCAGTGGACCCTGGGCGGCGGCGGCGGCAGCAGCAGCAGCAGCAGCCGCTGTGTGTGTGTATGTATGCGCATGAGATGTGAATGTGTGTGTGCGCGAGAGTGTCTCAGAGGGTCGTTTTGTGGCTGGCTGTCAGGGGGAGGTGGTACAGGCGGGTGGGGGAGGAGAGGGTTAATTGATTGCCCAATCCAGCCGTGATGGTGAACAAGTGCCGATAGTGGTTAATTTGCAGGGGAGGGGAGGGCGGCAGGGTGGGCTGGCGCTATCAAGCCGTGGCACCGCTCCTTCCGCCGCCAGATAAAAACAACAGCTAATGCATAATTATCCTCTTGCAAATTGGATTGTTTTAACGAACTGTAGAATATAGGCCTTACCCGATGGAAAGCAATCACTGTTGTTCTCTCCTCTCTCTCTCTCCATCGCCCCTCATCCCCTCCCCCCCCCCCCCGGGGTCATTCTGTGTTCCTAGCCCATCTCTCTCTCTCTCTCTCTCTCTCTCTCTCTCTCTCTCTCTCTCTCTCTCTCTCTCTCTCTCGCTCTCTCGCTCTCTCGCTCTCTCTCTCTCTCTCTCTCTCTCTCTCTCTCTCTCTCTCTCTCTCTCGTCCACCCAGGGTGTAATCTCCTCCCAGTCAATGGAGTCAGAAGACATTAGCGAAGCCATCACTGTTAGCATGAGGCTTTTATTTTCTCCAATGCGCCCCGTGTCTATCCGCCTGTCTGCACCACACTCGCACTTACCTTCTCCATTTATTTAACACACACACACACAAACACAAAGTCTCTCAAGTTTGTTGTAAGTGTGCTACCCCTGACTAGAACTGTTCTTCATAGGTTTTCTTATGAAACATATAATGTTTGATAACCCAAAATACGAGGTTAAGGGTTTCTGATCTAGTTCTCCAGCGCTACAATCGTAAAGGTTCCTGGTTAAATGTCGAAATGGGCTTTGAGTACACCTCTAGCACCCTAAAGAAACGGACACAGATTCACATCAACCTGCAGGTAGACACCTAGTGTGTGGGAGTGTAGCAAGTGGCCGGTAGGCAGACATGATATCACATCAGTCAAAGATGAAAAGAAATGCCATTCTGACCTTATCTCATTTTGTTGCTTTATTTCCAAACACAAATTGAGGGTGCGATGCATCATACAAGAGTGTGATTGGAGAGTGGATCAGCATCAGGATTCTTTTTTTTGTTGCATTCTTTAATGATTTCGTTTCATGAGCTCACCCTGCTTAACACGCGTGCACAATCATTTCATTTAAAGTGAGGAGCTGAGAAGGGTCTATGGTTCAGGTAGAAGAGTAAAGGAGGGGGTGGAGGAGTTAGAGGAGGGGGTTTGGGGTGAGGAGGAGAGGATGCAGATCCAGTGGGGAGGTAGAGGTGAAGGAGGAGGCGGAGTTGTGGAGTGAGAGGGGAGGTGGATGTCTGTAGTGAGACTGGAAGGGGAATGAGAGGGGAGAAGGAGGAGTGAGGGTGAGGAGGAAACCTGGACTGAGAGGTGGACAGAGAGGGGAGGGCAGGAGGTGTTAAAGGGAGGTGGAGGTTACTGAGAAGGGGAGCAGAGGAGGAGTAAAGGGAAGGAGAGGGGGACTGAGAGGGAGAACGAAAGGGGAGGTGGAGTGATAGGGAGTAGTGACTGAGAGGGGGGGAGAGGTGGACTGAGAGGGGAGGAGAGGTGGATAGGGAGGGGAGGAGAGTTGGACTGAGAGGAGAGGTGGAGAGGGAGGGGCGAGGTGAATTGGGAGAGGCAGACTAAGAGGGGAGGAGAGGTGGATGGGGGGGGGGGGGGGTGAATTGGGTGAGGGGGACTCGGAGGGGAGGAGAGGTGGACTAGGAGGGGGGAGAGGTGAACTGGAAGAGGAGGAGCGGGCGGCGGCGGCAGCAGCGGCACTAGCCGGGAGCTAGTGGCTGGCCACTGATAACAGACACTAATAAAGAGCAAATTGAATTACTAATGATGGGAAGCAGTGTCCTATAGATGAGCCCGTTAAAATCCAACCTTATGCCATCTTTCTCTCTCTCTCTCTCTCTCTCTCTTACACACACACACACACACACACACACACACACACACACACACACACACACACACACACACACACACACACACACACACACACACACACACACACACACACACACACACAGCAGAGTTAAAGCCACACATGCATGATAATACACTCGCAAACAATTTCTCCTTATTCCCTGCTTAACGACCGGCCTTTCTCTCCCCCCATCTTCCCGTCTCTTTCTGTCCCCCCTCTCTCTCTAGCCATCCCCGCCCCCCTCCCTCCCTCCAGTCCAGTCATTTAGGTGCTTAGTTATCTGCGGTTTAATTTAAAGAGGGCATAAACATAAGTGAGCAGTTAGGGCCGTAATGAATCGAGAAGTGTGTGTGTGTGTGTGTGTGTGTGTGTGTGTGTGTGTGTGTGTGTGTGTGTGTGTGTGTGTGTGTGTGTGTGTGTGTGTGTGTGTGTGTGTGTGCGTGTTCGTGTGTGTGTTGGCACTGGGAGACAGCCGTAGAGCCCAGATAACCTAATAAAGCGGATAAACGCCAGGCAGGGGCGAGCGAGGCGCGGAGGAGTGCTGAGCTGAGCTCCTTTAGGGCCTACATCTCTCTCTAGGTCTCCCTTTATCTCTTTCTAGGTCTCTTTTTATCTCTCTCTAGGTCTCTTTCTCTCCCTTGCCCCTCTTTATCATTCACTTTTTCCCCCTCCCTCTTTCTCTGTCCCTTCTTTATATCTTACTCATTCTCTCGCTCTTGCTTTCTTCATCCATCTCTCTATCTCTTTCTTTATGGTCTCTCTCGTTATGTCTGTCATGCTCTCTCTATTTATTTCCCCCTTTCTTCCTTTCTCTATTTCTTCCCGTCTTGGTAGCTCTCTTTTTCCGTCTCTTTACAGAGCTCTATCTCTCTCTCTCTTTTGCCCTCTCCAGCTCTCTTGCTATATTACTATTATTTTTTCTTCATAGTGTGTTTTCTTTATCTCGCTCTGCCCCCCTAAGCTTTCTCTCTCTATACTCCCTCTCTCTCTGCACCCCTCTTTATTCTATCTCACTCTATCTTCCTCTCTTTCAGTTCCATATCTCTTCCTGTGTGTATTCTTTTTATTTTCGATTTATTTCTCTGATTATTTATCTATACTGCTTTCTCTTTCTCTTTGTCATCTTTATAAGTTTCGCTCTTTTTTCCCTTTCTCTTTTGCTTTGTCTCTGTCACTCTGTCACTCTCACTCTCATCCTAATGGTCTTTAAGGATAGGCAGCTGCTGGGTCTCAATGTGTACATGGACTGCAGGGGGGGAGTGGTCGCATCTCAATGTTTACAAGAGCTGGACTTTTTATTGGTGGATTTGTTGTCAGTTGGTCCACTGCTCTGTTTACCTTAATCTTCCCAGGATCCATTTCTCACACACACACACACACATACAAATACAAACACACACACACACACACACACACACACACACACACACACACACACACACACACACACACACACACACACACACACACACACACACACACACACACACACACACACACACACACACCCCTTTCAAGGCCAGATTTGTTTGTTGCATTGGTATACAACCCCTCCTCTCTCCCTCCTCTTCTTTTGGCAGCATTAGTTAACCTTCCCCTACTACACACACACACACACACACACACACACACACACACCTATCCCACCCCCTTGGTGGATCTGTTACCGTTGAGGCGATGAGTCTTAAATCACTGTGTCAACCATCACCGACCACAGTCCATACTCTTCCATAAACGCTACAATAGCCAAACAAGCACACGACGCTAGGCGTGGAAGGGGGATCATTGTGGACGGCATTCTCCCGGAGCACAGGGTTCAGCCGCAGAACAGCGACCCGGGACCAGAGCAGCGAGGTGGGGATGAGGGGATCTAGTTTCGGGGCTTTGCGTGGCAGATGCTTGGCAACCTAACCGCTCGGATTCCCTGTCTCCATTTAAATGGCAATAAATCTCACGGCCCCCCGGACCAGCCCTGCTAAGTCTGAAAGGATATCTGCTGCTATATAAGTTTAAAATAACTAATTAAAAGAAAAGTATTTATATGTTGCACCATTCCTGTGGTTTTAGTGCGGCATAGGGCAATCTCGAGAGGAAGTTAATGAGGGAGATTACAAATAGTTAAATTTTATTGGAAACTATTTATTTTAGGTTTGAAATGTCACCATTGCAAGGCTCACTCTCGTCTTCCTTCAATCAAATTATACTTTTTATAAAAATAAGTGTGAGATGGAAATATCATGGAAAATATCAGCACTGGAATAGAAAGCCTAAACATTTCAATTTAAACACTTGTAAGGACGCACAGTGAAGAGATTTCAAACCTTCCTTGGTGTAAGATTAAATATCATATGGACACATTTGAAAATACATCAACGCAAAGGTGGTCACAAACGCATCCTTCTCATACAGACAGTCTTGTCTGTATTTATTCTGAACTAAATCAATTTAGTGTCTGAAATATTGATGGATCATATTCAATGTGTATTTTGGGAAAGGCCTCCTATATTTTTTGACCCTATTCAGTGGAAACGTAATGGATTTATTCGCGCTTGTTCAAAAGTGAGTCAGTATTAGCTTTGTGTGTGGATAAAAAAATCAATTCATCATCAATTCTTGCTAATTAAACTAAGCTAACTAGTGTTGGTTGAAGAAAGATTGAGAGTCCATTGTGGGTGTATGTTTGTCCTATGTCTATGATTCGTCCCTCAGCGGAGCTTAAGCCCGGGGCATCTTGCAGAACACGACCGGGGACCTTTTGGAACGCCCAGGCCCAGTTTGACCTCGCTGGGCGCCGGTCTGCACTGAGTTTACTAACTGGTTCACAGGGGGTCCAGTTTCTATCACTGTTTATTCAACCCCTACAGCCTTGACCTCTCCTCATCTCCTTGTCTCCTTTTATCCCCTCTGTTTCCTCTTAGCCCCTCTCCTCTCCTCTGCTTACTTCTCCTCCTCTCTCTATTTATATCCTCTGTCTCTTCTCTCCTAATCTTCTCCTCCACTCTCTCCTGTTGTCCTCTGTCTCTTCTCTCCTCATGTTTTCATCCTCACTTCTCGAATCTTGTCTCTTCTCTACTCATCCTCTCCTCCTCCTCTCCTTATCCCCTATACCCTCTCCCCTTTCCGCTTCTCTTCTCTTCTCTCCCTTCTCCCACCCTCTTCTCTCCTCCTCTCCTCCCCTCTCTTCTTTGCTCCTTCCATTTAGTTTCTCTTGACCTGTCATGTTCCCTCTACCTCCTTTCCTCTCTTCTCTTTTTCTTCTCTCTCTATGTTCTCCTTTCACTTTCCTTTCACTAGTCAACTGCACTCTACTAAACTCTAATCGGCTATTCTCTACTGTATTCTGCTCTACTCTTACCTACTGTACTCTCTACTCTGCTCCTCTACTCTAAAACACCCTACCTTAAGCATCTGATACTTTCTACTGTACTCTACCCAACTGTTCTCTAATCTACCCCACTCTACTCATCTAATCTACTCTACTCTCCTGTAATTTGGTGTTTTCTTTCCTATGCCAGTATACAAACATCCATTTCATGGGGAGCGTGGATCTTAAATCATTCTACTATTTCCTTGGCTGCCGTAGTGCACAGCTGACGTTGCTCATGTTCATGGCCTGCGTCACCCGCCCCTCTTCCGCGTTTGAACACTTATCTTTCTGCATACCTTTTATTGGCCGCAAATTACTATAATAGTTGTGTGGGTGTGTGTGTGTGTGTGTGTGCCGGATGGCTTTCGTGTGCGCACCACATGTATTTGTGTGCATGTCACTGCTGTCAGCTGCTCTCCTAAATGCCGCTTTACAAATGTCTCTGCACGCACGCACGCACACACGCACGCACACACACACACACACACACACACACACACACACACACACACACACACACACACACACACACACACACACACACACACACACACACACACACACACACACACACACACACATTCTGCTCATTCCTCTGCACTTTCTCAGGCCCTCTGTGTCTAACAGGTGGACTACTGTTTTCTCTTTCTCCTGCTGTCTTCTCCTTCTCACTCTCAAACTCTCCCCCCCCCCCTTCTCACTTTCTCTCTCTCTCTCTCAATCTGTCGTCACTCTCCTGCTCTCTGTCACTGTATCTGACCTCATCTCTGTCTTTTCCCCCCATATATCTTAAGTTAAATAGAGTTAAGTTTGAATCTTTTTAAACAATATAAACCCATGGGAACATGATTCTAAATACTTCACATTGGCTTGGACTCCCTCGTTGATCAAAATAAAAAAAGGCATTGATTTGGTATTGCATGTAAGAGATTTCTTTTCTCTTGCCACAATACATTCTGTCAACTTGTTTAAAAGGACAAATCCGCCTACATCAGCTAAGTTTACACTCGCCAGAACCGGATCAGGGTTCTGTTTATAGTGAAGCCTCCCAGGAGGAAGACATCATGTCTTTTTTTTTCTCTCAAAGCCCAATCAGCGCTGCCCTCTTAATTAGTGCAGAGGGACCCCTCTTTCATCCCCTAACGCTCTTCAAACTGTCAGGGTGCCTTAATTACACTTCTGACAGACAAGACCAGTGTGTGAGGGGGTTTGAGGTGGGGGTTATCTCTGACCACCCATGTCTACCGTGAGCACCGTACCACAGCCGATGTTGACTTCAGAGAGACTTGATTATGTACTGTACCCTTACTGGTTCATGTTTTATTCTGTTGATTGCATGTTTAGCTCCAGTTTTGTGCTTTATGTTGATTACAATGAAGTGTGTGTGTGTGTGTGTGTGTGTGTGTGTGTGTGTGTGTGTGTGTGTGTGTGTGTGTGTGTGTGTGTGTGTGTGTGTGTGTGTGTGTGTGTGTGTGTGTGTGTGTGTGTGTGTGTGTGTGTGCACGCAGGCCTCTGTGTGTGTGTGTGTGTGTGTGTGTGTGTGTGTGTGTGTGTGTGCACACGCAGGCCACTGTGTCTGTGTGTGTGCACACGCAGGCTACTGTGTGTGTGTGTGCGCGCTAACACGCAGGCCACTGTGTGTGTGTGTTTGCATGCGCAGTCCTGTGTGTGTGTGTTGGTGTGTGAGGGGGGGGGGGGGGGGGGGGGGGGGGGGGGGGGGGGGGGGGGGGGGTTGAGTGTTTAGGTGGGTGTGGTGCCTGCATGTGTGTGTGCGTGTGCCCTGAGCTCCCCGAGAGCAGTTGAAGGGCAGGTGTTGAAACGTGTAATCAATACTATTGGTTCCAGAAAGCTGATCCTGGAATGGCTGCGACCCTGTTCCCAGTTAAGGGGGTAAATGTTTTCTTGCTATCCATAGGAGTGATCCATGTGCCAGGCGGGCTGAATAAATCAGTTGGCTAACAGGATGCGCCCCCGACCCACTAATTATTGGAGCATACATGGCAGGGCAGGCAGGTGTCAAGTAGGGGTTACTGGCCTAGCCATGGACTGCGCCATATAAAGACTAGACCAGACGACCTAGCAACCACGGCCCAAGCCAAAAAACGTATTTTAAAACGTGTGACCTTATTTCAGATCAGGCGCTTATTTTATTTGAGTAGCTCCGTTTGTAATTAATGGTGAGGGACAAAATGGCCAAAAAGCAAAATAAAGACTCACTGGGAAGTCTGATATTAGAATGTATAACTCAGACTGTGTGTGTGTGTGTGTGTGTGCGTGTGCGTGTTGGTGAAGGGACAGTCAGGGCGGCCATTATTACAAACAGTGCTATAAATCTGTTCTCCTGTCAGGGAGAGAGCATGCTTGCACCTATCCTGTAACCAACATACAAACACATGTGGACGCATGCCATGCACGTAAAGGCACACACACACCCACGCGCGCACGCACACGCTCACACACACGCGCACGCACACACACACACTCTCTGACGTGTTATGGTAATAATGCCAGGGGCTGGAGTCTTGCGTGGGAAGTTGAGCACGTTGTCAGGGGAGTGCGAGGTATGTTAATTATTAGGCATCCCCCCACACCCACACATGCAGGGGCACATGTCAGAGTTCCTCAGGGATTGGGTGACCGAGTGATGGGCCAGGAGGGAGGGGCTTGGCGGGGAGCATGGCGTGGACGGTAACCCGAGGTTGCTGGACAGCAGCGGTGACGTCAGAGAAGTTTTATACTGCTATTATCTTCAATTTCCAGGCAGTATTTAAGTTTATTTATAAATAAATACACATATATATATATATATATATATATATATATAAAATTATATACTTTTTTTTTTTTTAAATATTGTTTATATAGTATTTATCTCAATCTTTGTCTGTAATAACAAATTAATAAGACCCAAACATGGTTTACAACCATTTAAAAAGGAACCTTGATATGCCATGCCACCTATAATCTCTTTTAAGTTTTGGGTGAGTGAGACAATTGCAGGAATCTTTGGATTCATTGTATGGTATATAACAGTATACGTCATAAAGCTGAATAAAACAACAGATATTTTGGTTGTTATAATTGTAATGGCTGTACCAATGTCGTATATCTGATATATATCCACAGCCGCTAATAACTGTGTGTCTCCTGTTGGCATAGTAAGAATGAGGGAATTCCTCTGATTGGCAGATGGGCTGCAGGTCTTGGTTGTGGGGTGAAGGAGCCAATCACAGGCCAGGACCTGTGAGGCCATCCGACCACAACAGGCATATTGGGTCAACACTCAGGTTTTCTGAATATCAGAGCAATGAATCCCTCGTCTGCCACTCCTGCTCAGCTCCTCAAGGTCTGCTCTGTTGTCCTGCAGTCTTCTTCCTCACCCCCTAGATCTTGGTTCCAGCTCTGGGTGTCTCCAGGGAAACTTGACCCTCTAATCTGGGGGGGGGGGTCAACTTTCCATTTCAGTCCCCGGGACACCCGACCCCCACCCCCTCCAGGTCTATTCTTGTCCCGGAGAAGCTATTCATCAAGGACCCCATTACCACTTCCCCTTAACCCCTTGTCTCACACGCACGCACACACGCACGCGCACGATCACGCACACATACGCACAAACATACACGCACAGCCACACATACACATACGTGTGTGTCTGCAGACACACGCACTTATTCAGACATTTGTCTCCATCAGAACAAACGCACTCACACCCAAAACCTTCACCAGCTCGAGCGTTCGGCTGATTCCCTGAACCCCTGCTGGTGAATTTCTACTAGTGTGCTGGGTATGGTAGGCTGAAAGGTCAGAGTTTAGTGGAGTGATTAACCTACCATCAGCCCTCCACATAGCTAGTTAACTTTAATGTTTTCTTTAGGGTCTTGGGGGGCCCCTCACTTTGAGGCTGGCATGACTGGCATCCCACAGTCCCCGGTAGTCATCCATTATTCACCCCCAACCCTTCAACTCTCACTATCTCTGTTCCGTCTGTGTGAGACCAGGCAGGCAGGCAGACAGGCAGGCAGGCAGGCAGACAGGCAGGCAGACAGGCAGACAGGCAGGCAGGCAGACAGATGGACAGACAGACAGACCTCCCAGTAGAGAGAGAACAACAGACATATGGACAGACCTCCCAATAGGGGAGGTGACAGAAGGACAGCCGCCACAAGAGGAAGAGGCTAGACAGACAGACAGACAGACAGACAGACAGACAGACAGACAGACAGACAGACAGGGAGGGGACAGACAGGTGTAAATGTGATGATTGAATGATTGAGAGCTGTTGTCAGTATCTCTTACATGTTTCATTCGCTCTTGCTCTCTCTCTCTCTCGCTCTTGCTCTCTCTCCTACTCCCTCCTTCTCTCTCTCCCTCGATCTCTCCGTCGCTTTTAACGGCCTATTTCTCTGCATTGCTCGGCTCAATATCTTTTCACTGTAACTACAGCTTTGCGCACACACACACACACACACACACACACACACACACACACACACACACACACACAGAAATATGTTATGAATGTATGTAAATACACACGTACACATTGACACTTTGGTTTGTGTGTCTGTGATTAGTGTGGTGTTGCTTGGTATGTATATGTGTGTACATGTTAAGCAATATATGGTTGTTGTTGTGTTAGTCTGTAAGCTTGGTTTTGTTAGGGACTTTAAGATAACCACTAATTCCAGCAGGCCTGTATTGATTAGCCATGCTAGAGGGGTGGGGTGGTGGGGGGGGGTATTTTACAGCTCCATAATCCCCCTTCACACACACACACACACACACACACACACACACACACACACACACACACACACACACACACACACACACACACACACACACACACACACACACACACACACACACACACACACACCGTCAAGGGTCTCTCTCTGGCTAAATAATTAATGATTAACTTATTTAATTAGTGAGATTCGCTCTGAACACAGGCAGAGTTATTGAGTACTCAAATTGTAGTGAAATTGAACTGAAGTGTGTGTGTGTGTGTGTGTGTGTGTGTGTGTGTGTGTGTGTGTGTGTGTGTGTGTGTGTGTGTGTGTGTGTGTGTGTGTGTGTGTGTGTGTGTGTGTGTGTGTGTGTGTGCAGAGTTGCAATGGAGTGTTGAACACATCTATGGCTTTATTTACATGGTCTGTGTGTGTGTGTTCCCTGTTTGCATATGATTGTGTGCGTGTGCTTGTGGGTGTTTTGTGTGCGTGTGCACACGTGCATGTCTGATTACCCTGCTCCCCCGAATAGCAGACTAAACATAGTGATTGTTATATCAAGTGTCTCCTCAGCTAGCACCTTAGCATACTTGCTCTCGTCGTACAATACGCTATGGCGTGGATCTCTGGGGCTGGTCCATTTTGTCAGCTGTGTGGCCCAGCATATTATTGTTATTATTATGTTATGGTGGAGTTGGCAGGGAAACCGGTTGTTTGTTGCCAGTGGCTTGTGTGCCAGCCTGTGTCAGGCCGTCGCGAGGCCTTCTACTGTACCAGCTGGGCTGGCTGGTGGCAATATTATTAATACCCTGGTAGAGCCTGCCAGTGGCCTGATGATGGATGTGTTCATCGTCCCTGACGTGTTCACAGTTTAAAAGCGACACTGCGCTCATCACATTACCAAACCGCTGCCTCGGTACTGGAAGGCCCCGATGCCACCCAAAATGCATTTCACTTCATCGCGGCTACATCGCTCTGCGGCCGGTAGATGCAGACTTTCTGCACCGTGGTTATCCATTCTTGACCAGTTCTATGTTTTTATAGATAAAGATAAAGATAGATATATCTATATAGATATAGATATACACATAGACATAGACGGATGGATATAGACGGATAGATATAGACAGGTAGATAGATAGATATTAGAGATGTAGATATATAATCACAAACAAATGTCATACGTTTCAGATAATAATCTCAATTGTCTAACTGTATATAGAGTACCATGCTGTTTACCATTTAATGAGTTAGCGGACTCTTTTATCCAACACAACTTGCAGTGGAATCTGAGCCATGTCATTGAGGAGCAGGTAGGGGTTTACTGGAGACGCTTTCAGCATTTTGATGGACTGTTAACATCCTGGTTTACCCAGGCCTCCGGTGACCCTAGCACCCACTCCCACCCTCCCTCCCCCCTCCCTCCCAACACTCCCTGGCACCATGGGTAGTGCAGGAAGGCTCAGCGTATGGTGGAGGGGGGGTTTCGCTTGCACGTGAAGAACCTCGACCAGAAAACGTAGAATAAGGCGCGTCACTATTAATACACACCCTACACTGGGTCAGGGTGTTCTGCCAGGCCTAGATTACGAACATGCACCCCACACCACCCCTGTTTCACTTGGAGTGCTGCCCATTGCCTGCAGTAGCAGTGATGAGCTATAGAGGGGGCTGTTGCATGTTTGTGTGTGGTGCTTGTTAAAATGTGTGGTGAACTTTACTGTCCTTGTGTAAATCTGGAATTATGTGTAGATGACCATGAACACATCCAACATCAAAGTATAAAAATAAAATCACTTGTCTACAATCTGAGGATTGTTCCCATAGTCCCAGCTTGTTAATGCATAGTGCCTTAACCAGCAGTGCTAGTGACATCACCCACGTTGAGCAATTTCAACATATATGTTCATTTAATTTACAATGGTCCATTAAAGCAGGTGCATTTAACATCTACTTTAAAATACAATGAGTCTCTGATTGGTTTCTTTACGTGTGGGTGTAAAATGATGGTAAAATTGAATAACCAACATGACATCTGTTCAAGAGGTAGATATGGCATGTTAGAATAGTGGGTAGGGTGTTCAAGGCTCAAAGATTCTGGGTTCAATTCCCTATGCCCGCAGCCTAACTAGAAAGCATCTTTGGTCAGCATGTGTAATCCTTATCTGCTCCTTAATGACATTTATCTGAATTCACTATTCGGATATTGGTGTCTGCTACAGTAATAATTAGTAAGAGTAAGTAGCTGCTAATGTTGCGCAACTTTGACTTGCTAACAGACAGACGGCAATCTCATGGCCAACATACACGCAGACATAAACACACAAACACGCTCATGCAGTAGATGCACACAGTGACACACACAGACCTGTGGCTCAGGAGAAAGAGCGGGTTGGCTGGTAACCGGAAGGTTGCTAGTTTGATCCCCGGCTCCTGCTAGCTGAGTGTCGAGTTGTCCCTGAGCAAGATACCTAACCCCAACTGCTCCCGACGAGCTGGCTGTCGCCTTGCATGGTTGAAGCCGCCCTCGGTGTGAGAATGTGTACATGAATGGGTTAATGTTGGGCAATATGGTAAAGCGCTTTGAGTGGCCACTTTTTAGGCTATTTACACACCAGTTTTACAGTTAGGCTTGTTTCTCTGTGGCCCACACTGTTTGTCTCTCTGTGTCTGAGTCGGGCATTAGCGACAGAGCGAGAAAGCGGGAGGGAGAGAGAGAGAGAGCCAGTGGGAGGGAGGGAAGAGCGAGAGACGGGCATTAATGACAGAGAGAGGGAGAGAAGAGAGTACTATTGATCTAAGGCAGTTCATTTTGTGCTGTCCCTGGTGACTGCTGTGGGGGAAATGGCCAGTTTGTCTTCTGTCATGCTAGCTTCACAGTTAAACACTGTGGGTGAGGGGGGGGGGGGGGGGGGGACTCTCATCCCAACCCCCAAGGAGGCACACGTTGTCACGGCGACGTGTAGGGTCCCGTGGGTGCTCCACCCTCGGGCTGCACCCTGTAAACGATGTTTTAACAGACGGGTTAATTAACACCCCCCCTAAATAAATACCCATGGTCAACTGTGTGTGTGTGTGTGTGTGTGTGTGTGTGTGTGTGTGTGTGTGTGTGTGTGTGTGTGTGTGTGTGTGTGTGTGTGTGTGTGTGTGTGTGTGTGTGTGTGTGTGTGTGTGTGTGTGTGTGTGTGTGCGCGCGCGCGCGCGTGTGTTTTTGAGTGTGTGAATACATGAATGTACATGTTTTTGGTGTGGTGTGTTCGTGAGAGAGTGTGTGTGTTTGTGTGTATGGGGAGGGAGGAACGCATCTGTTTATGTGTGTGTCTGTGTGGATCCATTTACGTGTGTGTGCATCCGTGTGTGTGAGTGCATCCGTGTGTGTGTTTGACTGTGTGCATCGGGCTGTGTGTGTGTGTGTGCGCAGGTTAATAGTGTGTAGGCTTGCCTGAAGGAGGTGAAATTGATCATTTGTCGTTTACTGTCCCTGCTCCCCTGCGACGTGCTGTGGGAAGTGGTTAATTTGTCTCCTGTCCCCACCGTGTGTGTGTGTGTGTGTGTGTGTGTGTGTGTGTGTGTGTGTGTGTGTGTGTGTGTGTGTGTGTGTGTGTGTGTGTGTGTACATGTTTACCCCGTGTGTGGTCAATTTGTCACCTGTCTCTTGACATGGGGTTGAGGAGGTGTGTGTGTGTGTGTGTGTGTGTGTGTGTTGGGGCAGGGGTTGTTAGCTGTTAAATACCCTCACTCTGTCTCCGTGGCAACGCACGCTGATATCATTGATCCTGTTGTTGGGTGACAGTAATGCAGGAGTGATTGGCAAACGGGCGTCATTAACAAGTGGGGCTCCACTGTTGTAGATAAAGCAGCGGAGGTAATGGGAAGGCCTTGTGATGCCAGCCCAGACCAGACATGCTGCGGAGAGACCAGCCCTAGGTCCTACAGGATAAACAGAAGCTGGGTGGTCGGCTCCCAGCCTTAAGGAACTGGGTTTGATACCCAGCCCTCCTGTGGTCACCCTAGAGAAAGATGCCTTTCACCTTTGCTTTGGATTAAAAGTGTCTACTAATCACTCAATGTTAAAATAGTCAATGTATTCAAAAACAAAACATAAGGCTAGACATTTATTCACATCATAAATGGCTACATTAATGTGTCTCACATACATGAATGTCACATTCTAATTCCGATATTTTCATTTTGATGCCACTAACCCCAGTGTCTCTCTGTTTTAGTTTTTGCAGCTTCTCTGTCTCACAGTGTAGGATACGGTATAAAAATAGATTCTCACTCACTCACTCACTCACTCACTCACTCACTCACTCACTCACTCACTCACTCACTCACTCACTCACTCACTCACTCACTCACTCACTCACTCACTCACTCACTCACTCACTCACTCACTCACTCACTCACTCACTCACTCACTCACTCACTCTGTCTCTCACTCACTCACTCTGTCTCTCACTCACTCTGTCTCTCTCTCTCTCTCTCTCTCTCTCTCTCTCTCACTCTGTCTCACTGCCTCTGTCTCCCTGTCTGTTCTTCTGTCTCTCACTCTTGTTGTTACTTATGCTGGGGGAGCTATTTTAGTGTCTCACACATGGGAATCTGGTTTGCATAACCAAGGCTTCGACTGTGGTGTTAAGTTGATTCCTGTTCATTGGTTTATCTTGCCAATGGGATTCACAAACAGATCTCTCTTGTCTGTAGCTCATCTCTTCTCATCTTCATCCGCTTATCCGGGGTCGGGTCGCGGGGGGAGCAGCTCAAGCAGGGGGCCCCAGACTTCCCTTTCCCGGGCCACATTGACCAGCTCTGACGGGGGGATCCCGAGGCGTTCCCAGGCCAGTGTAGAGATATAATCTCTCCACCTAGTCCTGGGTCTTCCCCGAGGTCTCCCCCCCACTGGACGTGCCTGAAACGTCCAGTGTAGAAAAAAGTTTTTCTACAATGGCTTGGCCCACATCCTGCTCTTTGTTTGTTTTAAGTATTCTCAGTCAGTTTTCTTTGATTTTTGGCTGTATTTTTGATTTTGATCTATGCTTTAATAAGCAAATCTCCTCCGTCGTGAAGAACAGCTTCTACCAGCTCAGAATCATCTCTAAAATAAAGCACTCCCTATCATACCACAATCTGGAAATAGTCATCCATGCTTTCATAACATCACGGCTGGATTACTGTAACTCCCTCTACCTTGGTCTCCCTCAGTCCCTCATATCACGCCTCCAAATAGTCCAAAATGCAGCAGCAAGGCTGTTGACTGGGTCAAAAAAGTGGGAGCATATCACTCCCGTTCTTGCTTCCCTTCACTGGCTGCCAGTACAACAAAGGATCATTTTCAAGACTGTTCTTATGGTGTTCAAAGCCATCAATGGTCAGGACCCATCATACATACCAGACTGAAACAAAAAGGTGACCGGGCCTTCGCTGTAGCTGCTCCGCGCTTGTGGAACCAACTGCCACCCAACATACGTGATGCCCCCTCCATTTATGCCTTTAAATCAAGGCTCAAAACCCATCTGTACAACCTTGCCTTCCCTCCCCATTAACTATCTGACCTCTGCACTATTGCCTTTGTTGTGTGTGGATGTCCGGTTTCATGTCTTTTAGTTGTATTTTATTCTATTGTTATTTTGCCTTCATCTTTGCCTGCTGAATGCACTATGTACAGCACTTTGGTCAGTGCAAACTGTTTTAAATGTGCTTTTATAAATACATTTTACTTACTTACTTTTTACTGAAACACCTCCCAAGGGAGGCGCCCAGTGGGCATCCTTACAAGATGCCCGAACCACCTCAGCTGACTCCTTTCTAAGTAAAGGAGCATGTCTGTAGCATTTATATAAATAAATGTATAGGTGGAGGGATTTATATATTGCTACTATTTATTATGTAGTCAATTAGCAGAGGCTTTTATCCAAAGCGACTCACTGTGAATTGAAGGAAATAGGTTGTATGTGTTCATTTGAAGAGCAGTTCGGTACCATCAAGATGTGTTCCTTAACTTTCACACCGTGCCCCCCTAGCCCTTACCAATCTGTGATGTCATCCACGCGGGCCAATACATACATGTACAGGTGTATTAACATCTGCGTAAATGGCCTGAAGTGTTGCTGACATCACTGCGTTGAGACGGCGGCTTTGCGCCGCGATCCCGCCGCGCTACGCGCTGACTTTGAGCGACCTTGGCCGCTACATCTGCCTCCGTCAGGAGGCAGCGGCCCTCTCCAAGCAGATGCCCACTTCCTCCTAGGCTCCCTCAGCATTTTATCAGGCTGGTGGTGCCAGCTCCGCCCCCCTGACCCAAAGGGACCAATTAGATGCTGGCAGCTGTACCCACTCTGCCCCTGTGGGAAACCAGAGAGGGATGATTGGGTGTGTTGGCTGATGGGTGAAGGTGGTGGGACCCAAGGAGAACTGTTGGGTCTGGTGATACTATGAGGACTGGGTTAAGAGCAGTGCATCATGGGATTCATCTCCAGAAGATGGGTCTAATTTAGTTCCGCCACTCTGTAGACATGGGGAACAGGAAAGGGGGGCGGAGGAGGGATGGGGAGCAGTTGAGAGAAGTGAAGGAGGAGGAGGGGAAAAGGTGAGAGCTGTGATTGAAGAGATGGAAGCGGCTTGGGGGGGCGTGGGGGGAGAGTCAGTGTGGGCTTGTCTTTTCAAGGGTTTGAAAGGGGAGAGGAGCAGCCACCCTCCACCCAACCCCCCTCTTCCCCGCACCAAATTAGCCAAGCGAGCCGACAAGGAGCATGACTCTCCCCTCGTCGCGCCTTCAACCTTCCCCCCCCCCCCCCCCTCCTCCCACCACCCCCAATACCCCTACTATATCGTTCCTGACCCCCCCCCACCTGTGACCTCTGAACCCCCTTAACCTCACCCCATGTAAATGTGGTTCTGTGTTTACGGAAAGTGGAGGAAGGAGTGAGTGGTCAGACAGATGGTCAAAGGTCTCCTCCTGTACAGCGCTATGCGCTCGTGTGGACATACAACCCCCTGGCTGTAATGTTATCGGGCTATTTTCCTGACCCTATTCTGTCCACATTATCTATGTATAGTTTATTTTTATGCGCGTGTGATTCTTATAGAGGCCTGGCATTTGAAAAGAGTACAGAAACACTGAATATAGTCCCCTCCCTCTTCTTCTCAGTTCTCCCTTCCCATTCCTCACACCCTGCCGGTGTCTCTTCTCCTTCCCCTTCATCCTTTCTCCTTCCACTCTTCTCTTCTGCCCCATCTCCTCTCTGTTCTTCTCTCTCCCCCACTTTCCCCCTCTTGTTTAATTCCCGGCTTCTCTTCTCCTCCATTTATTCTCATTCCTCCGTTGTCCTCTTCCCTCTCCTCTTCCCCTCATGTCCTCCGCCCTTTTCCCTATCCCAGTCTCTCCTCTCCCATCCCGCCTCTCTTGTCCTCTTGTTTTCTCTCCGCTTTACTTATCTTCTGTTTCTAATTCTTCCCCTCTCTTCCTCTCCCCTCTCCTCCTTTTAACGCTCTGACTTATTCATGGTGCTCGCCTGTCTCCCGTCGGGGCTGTAAGTCACCCCCATGTCTCTCACTCAGCGCCCCCCACCCCCCCACCCCCCCTTGGCCCCCCGGACACGCCACCCCCCCGGCACCCCTCTGCTCCCCCCCCCCCCGGCCCAGAGTCACGCCTTGGGCTCAATCACTCACTGGGTCCAGAGAATCTTCAGCATGATGGATGTGGAGCGAGCTGTACTTCTGTACCAGGCCAGCAAATGCTACCAAACCCTCAACAGGGACCCATGGAGAGAGGCAGAGATTGTTGGGGGGGGGAAGAGAGAGAGAGAGAGAGAGAGAGAGAGAGAGAGAGAGAGAGAGAGAGAGAGAGAGAGAGAGAGAGAGAGAGAGAGAGAGAGAGAGAGAGAGAGAGAGAGAGAGAGAGAGAGAGAGAGAGAGAGAGAGAGAGAGAGAGAGAGAGAGAGGGAAACTTGTAGATAGAGTTTGAGGGAGGGAGACAGGAAAGTCGTGCAGAGCGTGTTTCTCCATGTGTGTTTGTATGTGTGAGTGGTGATGGACACATCATCAGGTCCAGCGTATGTCTCCAATCCGTCACTCATTATGGTGAAATAAACACTCGGCCCAACATACGTCTGCCCTAGTACACCTGCTCCTCAGCTACCCTAACCTCAACACGTCCCCCCCCCCCTCCCCCTTTCACACACTCACCAACCCACAATCCTCCTTCCCACTTTCTCCTTTCCACGCACACACTCACATGCACGCACCCACGCACATGCACGCACCCACGCACATGCACACACACACGCACACACACTTTTGCTCACCGACGCAATCACACACACCCCTCTTGTTTTGTCTCGTGGGGACCGCCTGGACGCTCTGGGGTCCTGACATGGATCAGTAGGGGCAGGGTTCAGGTCCCCTGGTGAAACCCTGCTACGCCCTTCAAGGATCCAAACACTTAACCTTCCGGGGCCTCCCTTTCACACTCAGAAAATGGTTATTTGCTTGGCACGTGTGCGTGTGCGTCCGAACACACACACACACACACACACACACACACACACACACACACACACACACACACACACACACACACACACACACGGTAATGGACTGGCCCCTAGGCTCTTTGTGTTTAAGTGGCTAATGGCAGGGGGTGACTGACGGCCACAGTCATGTCTTTGACGACAGAACACCGGACAGATTGTGACAGTCGTCCTGGGACAGATAGGGAAATGGTTTTGTGCGTAGCGTGGGCCTTGCCCCTGGACGCTAGGCTGTGTTGGTGACGCTGTCAGGTCTCCTGGAGTTGAGGGTCAGGCTGGATGTTTACGTCCGCTCCGAGGGGCCGTATGTAAAGAGCATTAAGATTAAATTATCGATCACAGGTGTCCCAACTGGGTGGGGCCGGGTTTAACTGATGAGTGACTGCAGCAGGAGATTCACACTCGATCAGTTCCCAGGGTTGAGCCTACTCCTTGTAGGCTACAGATCGTTGGAGAAAAGGTCAACATACATACATACAACGTACATTATATTTTACTGAAATGTTAGTTCAATTTGTTATGTTATCTGTATTATTTTCTTACATTATTTTTGGAATAATTAATTTATGTGGAAGACATAATCCTATTAATATGATTGATTTTTATGAGATGCCTTATTATTATGTTACCACATTCTGTGTGTCTGTGTGGTGTGTGTGTTTGTTAGTGTGTGTGTGTGTGTGTGTGTGTGTGTGTGTGTGTGTGTGTGTGTGTGTGTGTGTGTGTGTGTGTGTGTGTGTCTGTGTGTGTGTGTGTGTGTGTGTGTGTGTGTAAATTAGAATGAGGGAGGCCGGCCCCTCTCTGGTCAGCCCGAAGGGCCCCTGGGCCCGGGTCAGCCAGTGTGTGTTACAGCTGATGGCTCCGTGGCGATGATGGACGAGACCAGTGGCCAGTAGCTAACCCCCCCAAACCCTCCAGCCCCACAGAGAACCCTAGAATGCCGCACTCCTGAAACACACACCCTCGGACCCTGATATCACCACTGAAGCGCTCAGACACACGAGAGGCAGCGGAGGCATGGAACATGTAGCTGCCATGCAGTAGGCATGTAGCATATAGCGGGCATGTAGCCTATAGCGTGCATGTAGCCTATAGCGTGCATGGCCCAACCTGGCATGTAGCTGGCATGTAGCTTGTTGCGGTTATGTAGCCTGTGGCTAGCATGTAGCATGGAACACCGCCTCCCTATTGCCATCGCCTCCTGGTGCAAAGATCTACAAATATCTGATCCGAAATATCGCTTGCTTTTCTCAAGAATGCATCTTAAGATCTTTAGTTGACTTAAAAAATAGCCTCGGCACACAACCAATCACACCTCCCATCCCATCAACACACACACACACCCATGTGCATATATGCGGGCGTACTTTACGAGTGTGGTATGTGGTAACTCTCTACCCCTAGAACGGGGGGACACACGACGTGACAGACAACCCCAGCCTCCAGCTGGTCTGTCGGGAAGCAAGGGTGGAGTCACACAACCAGGGGGGGTCTTGACGTTTGGTGTTGGCATCGGTGTGGTGGTGGTGGTGGATGGGAGGGTGGGGTGGGTAGGGGACGTCACCATGCGGGGATTCCTTGTTGTGTTGTCAGGAGTGATGTTCGCTGGTGGAACAGAGGCGGGGGTCCCGGAGCGCTGGAGCTGGGGGAATCAGAGGATCCCCCCCCCCCCCAGGGGAGACGGCAAACACGGGCATGGCAGCATGAACAGACCCCCCATCTACATCAATAATACGATTAATGATCCGTTGGAAGTGTGTGTGTGTGTGTGTGTGTGTGTGTGTGTGTGTGTGTGTGTGTGTGTGTGTGTGTGTGTGTGTGTGTGTGTGTGTGTGTGTGTGTGTGTGTGTGTGTGTGTGTGTGTGCGCGAACAAGACTGCTGTTCTGCAGAATTAGCCGTCAGGTACAGAGCATGATAGAGAGACAGACAGAGAGAGAGAGGGGGGGAGGGAGATCGGGGGAAATCACTGCGGGAGAAACAGCAGATACACGTTGCCACGCAATGACACTTTTGATAATCCCCAAGGGGAGGAATGCGGGAGGCGGGAGGGGGATGGCTCTCTCTGAATGGACCTGTCACAGACCCAGCCAGGGTCCCGGATCTCGACCCCCCCCCCCCTCCCGAAACCACACCACAACCCAGCTCCTTGGGTTGGCAGACGACTCTTTGGTCTCTGCGTGTGTGTGTGTGTGTGTGTCTTTACGTTCTTGTAGCGGTACTGGGACTTAACACCCTCCCCAGATCCACTTAGAGCCTGGTACATCTGTCTTGTTGCGCTGCTTAATACGGCCTGCGTGTGATTCATTAAGAGAGGGAGGCACTTCGTTTATCTTTACAGAGGAGAGGGGGGGAGGAGGGGGCAGGAACTGTCAGATGAGTCGCTATGGGAAGTTTGGTGGATGTGTGGATGTGTGTCTGGTAAAGAATGAAATAGAGGAACAGACTGAGGTCGCTTCATAAATCACAGTCATAATTCTGTGGCACCAGACGACTAGAGAGCAGACCAACTCATTGAATCAAACTATCAGTTTTAATATTCTCTTGTGTTGGCAATGCAAACCTTTTGTTTCTTAGTCCAATTAACTTCATTAAGAGACAGAGAGAGGAAGAATTAATTAGAGGGATATATAGTGAGAGAGAGAGGGAGAGACTCCAACTTCAAAACAGAGATAGAAAAAGGATAGACAGAGAGACGGAGAGAAAAAGACAGACTAAAAGAGAGAGAAAGAGAGAGAAGAGGGAGACTAAAAGAGAGTGGAGTGGCGAGGGAAAGGGGAGAGGAGACGGAGGGACATTGGGACACTGGGTCAGTATGAAGTAGCGGTAGGGGCGGCGACTACAGAGTTGTGACACATGGTGGATGACAGACAGGTGGAGAGGGAGGTGGTGTTTGGTTCTGGGGTCTTCATGGGCGCCTTCAGGTAGCTGCTCCTGCTGCCCAGCCCGACACCCCATCCGTCACCACTCTATTAGCACATGATTGAGACCCTGTGTGTGTGTGTGTGTGTGTGTGTGTGTGTGTGTGTGTGTGTGTGTGTGTGTGTGTGTGTGTGTGTGTGTGTGTGTGTGTGTGTGGTAAGATTGAGACCCCATCGCTTGTGGAGCCACTCAACCAACACAACCTGCTGTGGTTTACAATCAGTTCCACAGCCCCATCCATCCCCAGCTGACACACACAAGCACACACACACAATAAGACAGGCACACGCACTTACACACGCACACACAAAGACACTCTCACACATGCTGACACCCTCACACATTAACACAGACGCGTACACTGACTTTCTAACACACACACACGCATGTGTTCACATTAAAAACGGCTAAATCCTGCACAATCACGCGCAATAATACACCTAACACACACAAACTATCCCACACTCAAACACGTGCACCTTTAAACACAAAGCACACACTGGCAAACAAAAAGCACACAATGTAATTCACCTGCGCTCACACACACACAGGCCACACACCAGTAGCTTGATGGATGCCATTAAGCAGTAGCTAAGGTGGAACAGGTCTGTGACATGGGTGGGGTGGGGGGGGGCGGAGGTGTAGATACAGCAGGTGGTCTGGAACAAGTGCTTTGTCAGAGGTAGGGGGGTGGTGCTGGTGGAGGAGGGAGCGTGTACGAGGCAGACTTGAGGTGCTGTTGGTGCTGCTGGTGGAGGGGGGGTGCTGGTGTTTTCCTCGTCTCATTCGTCACCTGGCTGGACACCCAGATAGCTCTGAGAGAATACGGATGGCTGCTGGGAGACTGAGTGACTGCCACCGAGCCACTAATCCTGTACACGCACGCACACACGCATGCATACACACCAGCATCCTACCAATTCTCCCTTTGGCTCGTTCTCCCTCTATTTTGTTCTTCTCTCTTGTCTGCATCTCTTTGTCTCTCTCTCTCTCTCTCTCTCTCTCTCTCTCTCTCTCTCTCTCTCTCTCTCTCTCTCTCTCTCTCTCTCTCTCTCTCTCTCTCTCTCTCTCTCTCTCTCTCTCTCTCTCTCTCTCTCTCTCTCTCTCTCTCTCTCTCTCTCTCTTCCCCCCCCCCCCCCTCTGTCTTTATGTCTGTGCCTGTGTTCGGCCACCACATACTATTATAATCACTCTCAGTGAGCAAGCATGTTTTCATCTGCCACTGTGTGTGTTAGACATATTGGTGTGCACATCCCTGTGTGTTTTTCCTTGCCCTGCGTATATGTTGGTCTGTGTGTGCCTGCGTGTGAGAAAGGAGAATGTGTGTGTGTGTGTGTGTGTGTGTGTGTGTGTGTGTGTGTGTGTGTGTGTGTGTGTGTGTGTGTGTGTGTGTGTGTGTGTGTGTGTGTGTGTGTGTGTGTGTGTGTGTTTGTTGGCGTGTCTCCAGCTTCCTGTGATTTGTTCATCGGTAAATGTTTGTCTGAGATGAATTCTCCAGCTGATCCGAAGCTGCGTCTTCCTTGCTGATAAATGAAACAAACACACCCTGGGGAGCGAAACAGAGGGGGTGGCGAGAGAGGGGGAGAGGGAGAGAGATGGAGTGTATAATGGTACAGAAGGAAATGGAATCATTTTATTGTCTGCCAATGTACCGTCCTCTCTCATGCTTTGCTACATGATGCTAATTAAAATGGCAGCAATCACAACAGTTGGCAATTACACACTTTCTGATTCCTTCTTTCTTTTACACCCCTTCTTTATTTCTTTCTTTCGCCCATTCTTTACTTGAGCCATTTTTTTCTCTGCTTTCATTCATTCACTTTGTTTTGTTTTGCACTTTCAAACATCTTTGGAAGTCAGAAGTTAGTCGAACTTAAAGTATCAAACAGTTATATGACACACGATTAAATACACACTGTTTTAATTGATATCACTGTGGATGATGCTGGCATGAGCTGTTATTGTTTGAATTTTTTTTGCTAGCTTAGATAACTCGGTACAGTCCTCCAAAACTTATCCGGGTTCCGCCCATGGGACCGCCATTCGTTAGCGGCAGAGCGTTATCCGTTAGCCGCATAGCGCTATCCTTCAGCTGCGGAGCGTTGGTGTGTGTCGGTATCTCAGAACCGCCGTCGTAAAACAACATGATGAATATGAGAACGGAAAATAAAAGGGTTTGTGCTAGTTGTTTTTTTTTCGACGAGCGCCCCAACGATGGATCTGTGGAGGGACTTAACGAATGGGAGTAGAGGAGAGGCAGGGAGGGAGGGAGATAGAGGGAGATAGAGGGAGAGGGAGGAAGGGAGGGTCGTGGAAGAGAGAGGAGACATAGAGAAAGAGATGATTTATTAGACTCATAAAAATTCTGCCTTTGTTATTCGCTCTCATTTTTACATGTGCGGCTTATTAAAAGAGTAGACCTGCCAGAGTCCAACTGACAAACTCGCGCAGATGAGCGCACGTGCTCACGTGCACACCAGCGGGCTCGTTAATGACTGAGCGGAGCAGCATGCCTGCTGCTGTAATATGACACATGTCCAAGGAAAACAGGATGTTAGCCGGGGAAAAAGCATACCCGGGATCTCGAAATAGAAATGAAAAACAATTTCTGATTTAGGAGGAAATGAGATGGGTGATGTGGTGGAAAATAACCTAAACTTCAGATAAAAAAGTTTGGTTATGTTGTATTTATTTATTTTTTTCTTCAATTTCTCAGCAGTCGGATTGATCTTTGCTGGTAGTTCACGTTCACTGATTTTGTTTCCTATTGCAACCGTGTCCCCTGCAGGCCACACGCCTCCGTCCCCGTCCAGCCCCGCCTACCAGCGGGTGTTCCGGAGCCGCTACAAGATGGTGGCCCGTGTGGGCGTCGCCAACACACAGCACTACAGCCCCTCCCTGTCCTGGAGGACCAAGAGAATCCAGACTGCCAGGTAACACACACACCCACGCACGGGCGTACACACACATCCATTTACAAAACCCTACACAGTTTGACTTCCCTCATGAATTTGGCACTGTGTTTATTCAGCACAACTGTTATTTACAGAATTTGTAATGGAGTCTGACAACCAAAATTAATACAACAAAGCATAAATTATGCTCAACATATTAAAACATTTAAAATTCATATTGTTAAGGTCCAATACTAATGCAGTTTGAAAACAAAACAAAACAACCTGTGAAACCTTTTGATTTGAATCTGAAGCATATATTCCCGATCTTTCCCCGGAGCCATATATTTAACCAGGAAAATACGTGTTTGATGTGTTTCCACTGCGATGATCACTCATCGGTTGTTACGCGGTGTAGCGTACATATGAGTGTGTGGATAGAGGAAGGTTTGGGATTTATGCTGCTCACTCGCACACACCGAATAACCCCCAGAGAATGCAACATTTACACCTGCGTGATACCCAAATCCATTGACCTTAGCAACCTAAATAGGTGCATTCAACCTTAAAGATACCGCCCAGAAATTGCCAGAATCATGGGAGTACATAATAAAAAGAAAACTTAATGGGCCAAGATTCCGCCTGAACAGATCAGTTTCAGTCTGTGACGCAAGGTGTGTAGGGTTGGTTTTGAAGATTGTCTAGATGTATGATTGGTCTGAGCCATTCGCGGCACGGTAGGCAAGTACCGGTTACTTAAATTGGATTCGAGCAGCCACCAGTAGCCAGTGCAGGGTGCCTAGGTGCGATGTAGTGTGGGAGACTTGGATAGGTGGAAGACCAGGTGGGCTGCTGCATTCTGGATGCAGGCAGACCAGCCAGAAGGGAGGTGCAGTAGTCTAGACACACGATCCTGCAGCGTGGAGGTGATGCAAATAAAAATCTGCTTCTGGTCAACAAGGAATTGAGGGGGCTAGAATATTGTAGTGCATGCCAGCCGTCTAGGCACTTTCAATCAGAATAAAAGCATCTGCTCTATTACTAACTATTAAATATTCAATTGATGTTTATGGCTACTAACATACCAATGAATTCACAGTCATCATATCCCCATCCTGGATAAGCGCGTCCCACAAGCCTGCAGCGTAAGCCCGTAGCACTATCCCACAGCGTAAGCCCGTAGCACTAGCCCACAGCGTAAGCCCGTAGCACTAGCCCACAGCGTAAGCCCGTAACACTAGCCTGCAGCATTAGCCCGTAGCACTAGCCCACAGCATAAGCCCGTAACACTTGCCTGCAGCATTAGCCCGTAACACTAGCCCACAGCGTTAGCCCGTAGCACTAGCCTGCAGCTTTAGCCCATAGCACTAGCCCACAGCGTTAGCCTGTAGCACTAGCCTGCAGCTTTAGCCCGTAGCACTAGCCCACAGCGTTAGCCCATAGCACTAGCCCACAGCGGTAGCCCGCAACGTTAGCCCGCAGCGTTAGCCTGCAGCGTTAGCGCAAGCCAGATTGAGTACTATGTCGTAAAGGAATGTCACCGGCAGAATACATGGAATTAATAATTAATGTTTATGAGGAGGTCATCACCAGGCCGCAGGCGGGATTAGTTAATGGCATATTCATGGCATCATTGCCACATGGAAGACACTTTAATTATGATGATTATTAACCGAGGCATATTTTCTCTCCTTTATCGCAGTGTCTATGTACAGTATGTAGTTAACAGTCGTGAAAAATGACTGAACTGATTACCTGGGTTGGTTATGATTGTCTATCCTTTAGAATACGCACACACACACGCACACTTGCAAGCACCCACACACACTCTCACATAACAACCTTGATGTACATTAGACGGGCCCATGCGGTTAACACTTGTACACAGGTGCGTTGAACATCTGGCCAGCTGCTGTGTACAGATGTTTGCCGCATCCATATTCATTTATCTCCAGTAGACTTGTGCTTTTATTTTGAAGGATAGGCCGTTTGGCTTCCTATCCTGACATTTGGATTCTGGCGATGTAGCAAGTCAACCCACTCCTAGCCTGGCTTTCTTCTGCTCTGTGCTTATTCTGCAAATCAAACCATCACGTTTATCTAGAGATATATTGCAATACGTTCATCATGTCACGATTGTTCTCCTAAAAACATCCTCTGATTCGTCTCTGTGACCATTGTGCAGAATATAATCACACATTTTGCCCAAACCTAATTTTTTTTCTAACCACTGCCCCAAGGCGAAAGTATATCAAAGCCCTATTACCTTCAACGCTTACTTCCACCGGTAAAATGCACAAATGTGCTTGTTATACTTGTGTTAGTGGAATAGAGTGAGCTGGAGTCAGAGGTAGCAGAGTTGGAGTTCCTCCGCCAGCCGCCATTGTAACAGCAGGGAGGTGTGTTTCTGGTCCCAGCTCAACGGATAAGCAGGAGAGGGCTCTGACACTTCATACTGCGCAGGGTTCTGCACTCCCGGCACTTTTCACAAACGTACGTTTATTCCTCTTCAAGATTTTGGCTGTGTGTAACATGTGTGTGATAATCTTTGAGCGCACAATTGTGTATGTGTGTTACATTTTGTATGGCTGTGTGTTTAATGTTTGAATGTGTGTGTGGATCTATTGGTTCTATAGCTTCTATACTTTTCTTTTTGCACATGTGATCAATTTGTTTATATGTTGATTTTCTGTTTCTGTATCTTTTGTATCTGTTTGTGTGTGTCTGTGTCTGTGTGTGTGTTTGTGTTTCTGTGTGTGCTTCGCTGTCTATGCATGTGTGGGAAGCAGTGCTCATTTGTGTAATCCCGAGCTGAGAGACAGAGGAGAGGTCTCCGTCTCTCCTCTAGTGACTTATTACTATTCATTTAGCTGCTGCAGTAAATATTGATTCATCAAGGGATTTTCAATTTGAGGTCTGGACACGCTGTGAAATATGGCCCAGCCTGTCCGGGCCGGGCCAGGCCCAGGGGAGAGGGACATGTTGGCTCCCTGGAGAGGCTGGCAATATCCACCTCCACCCCTCCCCTCCTTCACTGCCTGACCCAACCCCTCTGCACATCTGGTCGACTGCAGCAGGCACCACGCGGCTGGTACCAGTCTGGTTCTTCTCCTCAGCATGCTAGTGGAAGGTCATGTTCTCCTCTCTGTGCTGCGCGATTCAGGTCTGCTCTAATATGGCCCCTAGAATCAGAGACGAACCACACTCACTGCTGTACATAACACCGGCAGCCATCAGCCCACCAGAGGCAGAAAACATAATGCTAGGCTCTTAGCCACGAGCCCAATCACTTGGAACAAGAAAGCTTTCTTGGTTTTGTTCCTTCCCTCCAGTCTTTGTTTGTTTGCATCTGTATTTATTTTATTTGCTTCGTTGTTTCTTTGGTTATTTCTTTCTTAAATTCTTTTGGTTTTTCTGTCTTTCTTTGTTTCTTTTTCTCTTTCATTCTGTCATGGCTAAATTTGAACAACATTAGCCTAGTGGGTCATTGGGGTGTTTGTGCGCTACGAGATGTCCACCCTTTACTCCGCCTTCCTAACCACTACTCTTACCACCCAAGCTTCCTACTCCCCGGTCCAGGACACCCATCGTATACCCATCATGCCGTGCGCTCCTGTGATGCCAGCGGTAATGGGCATTGTGGGTGATTGAGTGCCGTAGAGGGGTGGGGGGATCCGGGCGGGAGGAGAAAATGGCCGCCGTATTTCAGCCCACCGCCAGCGGAAAATAGATATAATCTCAACATTAACTCCATTAATAGTAGCAGCAGTTGAATTAAGAAAGCCGTAAAGCATGTGCGCTGGATGATGAATTACAGCCTGCCCCTCCCCTTCCTCCAGCCCTCCCTCCCCCCCTTCTCCCCTCCCCACCTCCTCACTCGGTTTCCCATCTCTGCCGGCTTTGCCCTTTCCGTTGCCCTCTTGTTGTCTACCTGCTTCGTGTCCTCTTCACCCTGTGCAATACACCTGAGTCCTGCCTCATCTCTTTTCATTGAGGTCAAAGTGTGACCCTCTCTAACTCGTTTTCTCTACTCCAACTCCCCCCCCCCCCCCCTACAATTCTTTATTTACCACTTTGGACGCCCCCCAAAGTACAAACTACTAGATGAAAAAAAAGGTCTGAAAATAATTCTGTAAAAAAACATGATGTTCAATGATTAATTAACTGTGAACTGTTAAACAATGATTAACCAAAAATGCTCAACGTTTACAAACACATAAACACCCACAGAGTCTAGTGGCGTACTCCGTCCGGGGTCCATGTTCAGGCCTTTATCTGGCCCCTTATTCGGCCCCGACGTACAGCCGTTATTTTGCCCTCATCTGGTTTAGTGCTCTAGTATTGATCACCGCAGAACGTAGAGGATGTGATAGACTGGGTAATAAAGTGAACCATTGCTCTCTCTCTCTCTCTTCTCTTAACCTCTCCTCTATTCTCACATCCGTTCCCTGATTCATCCCTTTCTCATGCACCCATTCATCCTTTCTTTCCCTCATCACTCCCTCTCTATTCCCCGCCACAGCGTTACGTGCGTCCCAACCGCCTCCCGCCTCTTCCCCCCCCCTGTCCTTTTTCCCTCTCCCGGTGTCTCTGTGTTGTTCCTCGAACAATCAAAATGTCCGCTCATTTCCACAGGGTTCTATTTTAGTGGGATGTGATTGCCGTGCGGCGCGTTATGGCGGTGCTTTAGTTCACTATAAGCGCAGCGCCCGGAGCAAGGCAGCCGCGCTCATTGGCGGAATTAGCCCGATGAGTGTTTTTGCTGTGCTCTGTTTCAAGGGTAACTGTTTCCCCAATATGAGCTTACTAATGCTTGGCTTGCAGACAAATAGACGAGAGCAGCATTATTCTGAGCAGCCGCGCGACCCTCCGAATCCTTCGCCGTCACCAAAACAAAAGTCAGATCGTTCATCAACGGCACGGGTAGTGCTGAGTTGCTCTCCCCTTCGTCTGTGCATCGCATGGTCAGAGCAGAGCCCACACACACACACACACACACACACACGCACACACACACGCACACACACACGCGCACAAGCACACGCACACGCACACACACACTGTGCTGACTGCTCACTAGGGACTTCCTGTAGACCCTGTTTGCAAGCTCCTCCATCTCCTTATTCAGTGTGGAGACATTGTCCTCGTTGCACTACCACCCACCAACCCACCCATCTTCATCAGTTTCTCTCCTTCTTCAACTTCAGTTTTGGCACGGGGACATTCTGTGCGCTTCATCCGGGGTTGAAAAGTCGTCGGCGGTACCCTGCTTACCAGTCTCTGACCTCTGCAGCTAACCAACTCAATTCAACCATGTAAAAAGGTATTTGATACACAAGTTAGGCTTTGTCTGTAAACTCTGACCTCAGGCAATTGAGGCCGTAGCTCAGAAGCCAGAGCAGGTTACCTGACAGCTGGAAGGTTGCTTGTTCGATCCCTCTGCATCTTCTGGAATTAGTTATTGTGCCCTTGAACAAGACCCTTAAACAATAACTAC
>NC_044059.1:5039660-5054660 GCF_902167405.1 Gadus morhua
GTTCCAGTGTTCTGCTCGTCTCTGGCCCCCTGCCCTGCCTATTATCTCATTGATTTCCTACCCTCCTCTTTTCAATTCTCTCCATTTCCACACCGCCGTCCCTTCCATTAGAAGAGCAATTTAACAGAGTGCTGTGACATGGGAGGGGGCAGGGGGAAGGAGGAGGAAGGGGTGGGGGTTGGTCCGAGAAGATGGGAATGTGTGAAACAGAGAGAGAGAGTAGAAGAGAGGAGATACGGCGAGAGTGTGGATGGAGGCTAATATTCGACCACATGCTGTTGGTTAAAACATTTTTAATTATAGAGTGTTTGGTAGCTGGAATCCATCTAGGGATGGGGTCCGGTCGGTCTCACTACCTTATCAATGGACCAAGGTTTAGAAGAGACTGTTGGCCACAGCTGTATCTTTCGTGTGTTTTGTGTGTATATTCTTCAATAAAGGTTTCTCGTTGTGTTAGGAGCGGCTGTTTAATCACAATCCATTGGGTGTAAGCTATGAAGTTGATATAAATAAACTGGATGTGACTTATCTTGCAAGTGTATTTCATTTGGGGTTTCTTTCCTTCTCCTCTTTTCTATCAATCATTCTTCTCCTCTTGTTAATCTCAAACTTCCTCTTCACCTCCTCTGCCTCCTTTCCTCTTACTATTCCTGTCCTCTTCCTCATCATCCTCTTCCTCCTCTTCCACCACTTCCACTTTGTCACTCTCTCTCCCTCTCCTCTACTCCACCTATCCCTCTTCCACTTCTCCTCCTTCTCTTTTTCCCTCTTCTCTTCCTCTTTCTTAATCTCTTCCTCATTCTCTTCTTTTTCTCGACCTCTTTGTCCTCTTCATCTCATCGTCCTCTTCCTCCTCTCTTCCCCAGGAGTCTTCTTCAGAGTCGCCTGCGCTCCCCACAGGATCGACACCAGACTCCCCAGCACTGGAGGGGGCGGGACATGCGCTGGATCGGCGGGTCCCTGTACAGGGTGTCGGCCAATAAGCTGTCCCGCACCGTGGCAGCCAGCATGTCAATCAACCGAACAGGTAGACTGACTGCTGACGGGAAGAATAGCCGTCTGCATTTCACTAGTTTATGTTGAGTTGTACTTTTAGAAGGTTTTAAAACTAGATGCTTCACTTAAAATTCTGGGGATAAAATGGAAACGGGGGCAGGGCAGTCCTATGTGCGATGGGTGTTTGACTGGCAGCTGAAAAGTTCTACATACAAAGCACAATGTACGTCTTCCAGTAGGCATCCTTCAGCAGCATTTCCTACCCCAAATGTCTGGTCCAGCGTGGCTTCCCTGTGATCTGACTGGGTGGGGGAGGGTTCAGGGGTCATACAGTAAAGTGGTTGTAGTGTGACAGCAGTAGTTGGGTGGAGGGGACAGTGGTTTGTAGGTGCCATGGACCTAGTTATCTACTGGTGTGGGAGACCCGGCTTGACCACAGTAATCTACTGGTGTGGGAGACCCGGCTTGACCACAGTAATCTACTGGTGTGGGAGACCCGGCTTGACCACAGTAATCTTCTAGTGGGGGATACCTGGCTGGATTTGCCATCTAAAATAATAAAGTTGTCATCCGTCAGAAAAGCGAGAGGGTTGGGGCCTGCACAACCCCACAGGGTCTCTCGCTCTCGCTCGCTCTCTCTCGCACTTGCTCGCTCTCTCTCGCTCTCTCTCTTCCCCTCTTTCTCTCTCACTCACTCAATCACTCTCTCACCCACTCACTGCACCTCTACCTACGCGGGTGTAATGGAGAAAGCAGCCAGCCCATGTGCTCCAGCCAGGCTGTGTCCTGCACCCCCTCTCCGCTCCCCAGGACGGTGACAGGAGCTGGGGTCTCGCATGTTCAACACCCAGCCTGCAGCTCCTGGTCCCCTGCCAGGGGTGACCGCGACGCTCACAGCCAGAAACCCCTTCCTAAATTAGAAGCTTAGATAGGATCATATGTTATCTTGAGCTGTCTGTCCATCTCTACGTCTGTGCGTCTGTCCGTCTGTCTGTCTATAGATCTGTTTGTCTATTTATATATCTGTCCATCCATGGGCTCCCACCTCTTCCCACCTAGTGTCTAGCCTCCAGGGTGTTTATGATGTTGTCAGAGTGGCTCTTCATGGCACGTTTGACTTTGGCACTGGTGTGTCAAACCACCGCTGCATAAATAAACCCAGAGATCAAGTTGATGCAGGATGTGCCTCCACACACACACACACACACACACACACACACACACACACACACACACACCACCGAAGTCGATGTAGTATTAAATTGACTAAATTAAGAATACTGGTCTATGGTCACTAGTTTCTCACCCTCTACATTTGCAAAAAACAATTTCCTTCCTGTCTCTTGGGTTGATCCGCCCGTAAAACATCCACGTCCAAATATAGAGCATCTATGAAACCTGTTTCGAGGTTTAGCTCCTTAACAGCCCTTCTCATAGGCTTAGGCTATTAAGGTTTGAATTCCTTTATTGATATTTATTGGTGCCTTTTCTCCACCACCAGGAAAGTGGTCGAGTCCTGTCCAGGTCTGCTCCCCTACGCCCCCTGGAGGTCGTCCCTCAAGCACCCGCCATGTGGCCAGGTAGCCTTGAACTACAACTATACTCTGTTGACAGCACCTGTAGCCAAGAACTACAACTGTACCCGTTTAAGCACACCGGTAGCCATGAACTACACCTATACTCTGTTGATGTCACCTATAGCTAGGAACTACAACTGTACTCTGTTGACATCACCTGTAGCCATGAACTACAACATTTTATCTGTTAATCCCCTGGTAGGCATATACAACGACTATACTTTGTTAACATCACATGTAGACGGGTTGATGTAAACCATAACTATACTTTTTAACATCCCCTTTAGCCAGGTAACTTTAAACTATAACTATATTCTCCGTTAACATAACCTGTAGCCAGGTACAGTAGCTTTAAACTTGAACTATATTCTCTGATAGCTTAAACTGTAGACGGGTAGCTACAAAACTTTAGCTATGTTTTCTGATAGCTTCACCTGTAGACAGGTATCAACAAACGACAACTTTACTCTCCGTTAGCTTCACCTGTAGACGGGTAGCTATGAACTACAACTACACTCTCTGTTGGCATCAGCTGTAGCCCGGTGCCATAAACTCTTATATACTCTCTGTTAACCAATTTTTTCAGCCGAGCGGTGCAGCGCAGTCTGGCCATCATCAGGAACGCCCACAGCAAGAAGCAGCAGCCGCGCAACTACTGTATGTACTACAACCGCTTCGGGAAGTGTAACCGCGGCGACAGCTGCCCGTACATCCACGACCCAGACAAGGTGGCTGTCTGCACCAGGTAATGAACAAAATGCATGAGGTACTGTCAACAGGTCCCTCCTCTGGAGGTGATCAAAACAATTACCAAGCAACATACACACACACAGTTTGGCATTCAGCATTCAGAAATGTCATTTATTTGATCAATAAAGTATTTTCTTATTTCTCTTATTAGCATGAAAAGTGTAAAGAAGTTCCCACCAATGAACCCAAAAAGTTCTAAATAACAAGTTTTGTTATTCATTTGAATTCACGTTTTTGCGTATTCATTGTTAACATATTGAACATTGAGTTTCTGGTGATGACAAGATCCTAACGAGGTGCCTTCCTAATGGTTCTGCAAGGTTTCTGCGGGGAACCTGTAAACAGGCAGCAGGCACCTGTCCCTTCTCACATAGGGTGGACAAAGAAAAGGTACACACACACATGCACGCATGGAAACACACACACAAGCAGACGCACACGCACACACATGGTGACACAGACAAACACACACATGAACGCAGGGTGACGCACATACTTGTAACTTCTCACATAGGGTTGTGAAATAAAAGGTACGAACGCACGCACAGTGGCAATAGCATATCTGTAGATCTAGCAGCTCATCTGGTTCCTGGGGGGTACCAGGTTGGATCCCAACTTTTTCCTTGGGTCCAAACTACTAACTGCTCCCATCAACTGACAGTTGACCTTTCTCTGTTGGTGCCGAGGTCTGCTTCGCAGTTCCATTATCACTGGAGTTCTTAATGAGGTCCGACGCCCATACTAATCCTCACCACAACCCAGACATGTAGATCTTTATCTGTTGCTGGAACACATTGTGTCATGACTATCGTGCGTGCCGTCAGGGGGCCAGCTCGGATTCATGTCCCTGGCTAGAGGGCCACAGAGGCACGACCTGATTAGTGAGGTATGAGAGAGAGACATAGAGACATGGAGCAAGAGGGAGAGATAGATAGGGGGATGGGGGCATGGAGAGAGACATTATTTAATTTAAATATTGTAATTTATGAATGTAAGATATTAGATAGTTCCGGGTCCCAATAACATGAAGAAAATAATGAACAAACAACCATAACATAGCAACATGATATCAGTTGTTATGATTATTATGTATTATTAATATTATTCTATATGCTTAGGGAATAGAGAGAGGGGTGTCTTGGTCACTCTTGTATCATTGCAGGACACCAAAACACATTAACCGTCAGGTGTGGACAGATGGAAATTTGTCTCATATTCGATATTCATTTCACGTGAGTGCTGAATATGGAACTAGTAGTTGAGGTGACACCTTGGTCACCTCCAATGTACTCTGCCTAACATTGCTGTCAGAGTTGTTGTCGTATGTCTGTTGCATGAAAAGACATGCAATTATATCTAATTATAGATCATATAGGACGTGACCAAATTACTTTTCCTGGAACCAACACCATTGTTCCAGGAAGTATTTTTGATATATATTTGATATTGAACGGGACCAAGAGTTTCAAACACTTATCTTGCATCCAAGTTTTAGGTCTGGATGCCTTACATTCTAACGACGAGTGCGAGTGCGAGTGCGAGTGCGAGTGCGAGAGAGAGAGAGAGAGAGAGAGAGAGAGAGAGAGAGAGAGAGAGAGAGAGAGAGAGAGAGAGAGAGAGAGAGAGAGAGAGAGAGAGAGAGAGAGAGAGAGAGAGAGAGAGAGAGAGAGAGAGAGAGAGAGAGAGAGAGAATATCTCGAGTTGTTGTAGCTATGCTTTGCTCTCAGTCTCTCTCAACGTCTATCTCTAGATTTGTATGTTGGTTGTTTTAATATCAGGAAATGTCATTCCTGTTTTGAAAGGGCATACAATATATGTGGTTTATTTGGCCTCAACCCATAGAAAAGGATGACCTCACAAACCACCGCGGTATGGTTGGGGCCCAGAGCACATACTGGCTCTTAACCACCATCCACACCGATCCTCCCTTTAACATTCTGGGCCCTGACGCATGTGTATATCTAGTGTCCCGTTTCGTGACGTGCACCTCAGCCACGGTCGCGCTGCTAAGGACACTGTGCCAGGTTAAGGAGTTATAAGGACCGGTGTGGACGTCATCCGGGAGAGTGACCTCGTCCAAACACGTTGTTCCCCTGTGTACTCGAGTTCTCGAGGTCTTCTACGGCCAGCAATCTCAGGTGTGGGGTGGAGCGAGAGCGGTGTCACGTGAAGCACTGTTCTGGTCACGTGGTGCTTTCACCCAGATCCTTAAAAGAAAGAAAAAGCCTTACCTGAACCCTGAAGCCAGCCTCACCTAACCTTAACCTTGGCCACTTCTACCTGAACGCCTCTGACCTAAGACATACATCTAAACAGCTCGGAGCTTAAACGCAAACATAATCATTTGAAAGATTGTACCTAACCTTAACCATCTTTGAAATAACAACCAGGCTGAAACATTTCCCTAACCATCTCTGAAAACACCTTGGCTTTACATGCTGTCTTACATTTCAAACTTTACGGCTGAAGTCAACGCACCACGGTGTGTGTCTTCACATTGGCCCATGGTTCCTGCATCTCAGCCATGAGATGATTAAGCGTGTGTGATGTGAGGACACTTGAGAGGGAAAGCTGTCTTTTCTATAAGATAAATAACCCTCAACAGGTGTCTGAGCTCCTATTCCGAAGTGCCTGTATCCGTGCATGCACAAACTCACACACTCACACTCTCTCACACACAAACACACACACACACACACACTCACTTACTCACAATGGCCTGCACCTGTGTCAGATGTCATGCTGTGTTCACTGAGAGTCCAGCTGTCTGTGTGCCACGCCACCAGCCCTCCTGCCCTGGACTAACCCTAACCCTAACCCTAACCCCAACCCATATTAACCTACCATTAACGTAACCCTAATCTCCCGGGCTTCAACCCTAACATAACTCTACCGTAAAACCAGCCCTAGTCCCAACCTAACCCTAACCTACCCCAGCCATGCCCCAACATGACTCTTAACCTAAATACACCTGATCTAACTCTATCCCTAAAACAACATGAACTGTTCCCAGACCAAAATTAACTAACTCACTATCCCCCTCTACCCTATCCCCAAACTAAAGCACTTTACTCTGGCCAATTAATAAATGTATACAACATGCAAAAGCAGCAATAACAACCCTATCAACAGTCTTTACAAGTCTGAATATAAATAAACCTTTTTCAACCTTTTTAAACCCCTCTCCCCCCCCAAATCAACCACAACACACCGCACACACTGTACTCTCTCTCTCTCCTGGGGTTCGTCTATCTATACCAACTCAATCCTTGGCCTGTCGCCCTACAAATAACTAACAGGAAACCAGAGAAGACTGAGCCCCTAATCACCACACCGACCCCCCCCCTCCCCCCTGTGAGGGGGAAAGGGGAGAGCTCAGTAGCCACCTTCTGGACATGGAGAGAACATTTTGTCCATGAACACATCACCGTGGCCTCCCCAGCTGAAGGAGCCCGGGTCAATATTTAGAAGGCGGTTCACTGCAGGCCAAAGGATCCTCTCCTGTCCTGACCATGACTATCCCCACAAGCCACCCAGGCCCTGCCCCGGGGAAGTTCTCCCCTCGCTACCCGACCAGAGTCCTTGCACTCTTTCGCTTGCACCTCTGAAACCCTAATTAATAAATTAATCTTTTGCCATTTCTATTCATTTTCCTTCTTATTTTTCCTTCTTTCTTCAACTCTCCCTCTTTCCCTCTCACAGCCTCAACCTCTCCCCCTCTCACATCCTCTCTCTCTCGCTTTATTTTCTCTTTCGCTGTCTCTCTCCTGTCGCTCTGTCCCGCTGACACTGTGCCTCTCGAGATTCAATGGGCTTTGTGATCATGGAAAACTACATTTACATGGGCCTAGCGCAAATGTGAAACAAGCTCTAAAACCATTTTCCCCCTCCAGATGCCGGTGTGTTCCTACTTCCTGCGCGGGATCTGTAACAACAGTAGCTGTCCCTACAGTCATGTGTATGTGTCGCGCACAGCCGCCGTGTGTCAAGACTTCATCAAGGGCTACTGCCCACAGGGGGAAAAGGTACCACGCACACACACTCGCACAGGCATTACCACGCACATGCATGCACACATGCATACAAACATGCACGCTGACCCTCACACATGCACACACTTACTATGCACTATGCTATACGCACACAGACATTGGTTTACACACACACACAGGCACACACACTATTCTATGTACACACGCACGCACGCACGCACACACACACACACACACACACACACACACACACACACACACACACACACACACACACACACACACACACACACACACACACACACACACACACACACACACACACACACACACACACACACTAGACTTCTGTCACGCACCGGCACACAAAGTACCCTGCACACGCACGCACACACACACTGGCCTACTGTGCTCACATACACAGTCACAGGCACACTCTCTAGTCTATACGATGCACACGCTAGCATGCGGACACACACACACACACACAGCCGTATACATCCCCCCCCCCCCACACAGTCTTCCCGCGGGGTGAACGGCGGTGGTTTTATGGCCCCGCTAACATTCACTGTATCATTGTATTAACACGCATTAAGGAGAGCTCCTGAGATCCAAGGCCATTAGGAGGAATAGGGCCGGTCTGAACAGCAGCTCTGCTCTAAGATACTGCCGCTGTTAACTCTGCTCAGGCTCCCCATACATAGGCTCGCACACACACACACACACACCCAAGCGCACACACACACACGCTTAGTGGGGAACACCCTAATTAAAATGCTATAGTAAAAATAATAACAGTGTGTAGTGTAGTGAAGCTAGTCTTGTAAAGGGAGGGTTTTGTCCCAGACTTAATCGTTGAGGCAAAGTGTCTTTAAGCAAGGCGTCTATATATTATGTTCATAAAGAAATGGTGGATGTTGGTGTATATATATTTTAAAATTAGTTTGTGCGAATGGGTGGCTGGATGTTGAGTATGAATGGATGCATGAGTGTCTGCATGGAAGTGTGTGTAAGTGGGAGTGCATGTGTGAATGCAGCTGTCAAAGCTGGTGTATATGTGAAAATTAGTGAATTAAACTAGCCTTCAACTTTGAGTGAGGCAGACCTGGTGGCTGGAAACAGGCATGGGATGTGTGTGTTGTGTATATTTTATATTTATGTTGTGGTATTAAAGCTTCTTTTTATCCTGAGGAATGTTACATGATCCATAAAGAGATTAGGATCAGGTAAACAAGTTGCTTGGTAATCTACACACACACACACACACACACACACACACACACACACACACACACACACACACACACACACACACACACACACACACACACACACACACACACACACACACACACACACACACACACAGGCAGGCAGGGACAGCTGTGGGTTAGAGGTGTGTTTAGTGGCATTACTCTAGTGGATGAGTGACACATTCAGGGCCGGACGGTAACGGAGACGGCCCTGCCCCTCACCCACTAGAACCCCCCTGCCAACTAGGCATTGTCCCCATAGAGAAGTCGAAAAAGTACTCGGAAAAAACAGCAGCGAGAGTGGGCTCTATCTGAGAACGGCTCCAAATAAGCAACAGACTCAGCAAAGTGCGAACTGTGTTCTCTGTGTTGTTGTCCATTGTTGTTAAAGCTCTGACTGGCGGCAGACTTTATTATGGTCCATGCAGCGGACGCTTGGTGATCACGCGTTACGACGTGATGACGTATGTACAAGAGCCTACCGTGGCCAGGCCACAGTTGCGACGGCCAGCGGCCACGGCCAGACGGCCTAGTGTGAGTGCAGGCCAGAGAACAATGGGGCCATTTGAGCACGGTTAGGTGTGAAAACGGCCAACGGCCACGGCCACGGCCAGATGGCCTAGTGTGAGTGCACCCTTATGCGGTTTCACCAAAAATCGGCTCCATGTGTATTTGGCCATATGTATATTTTTTCTTTTATCCTTCCCTTTCCATCTCTCCCCACCCGCTCTCCCTGTCTCATTTATCCCTCCCTATCCCAATTTCCCTCTTTCCCTCCCTCCCTTCCTCACTTCCTTCACTCTCCCTTATCCTCCCTCCCTCCCTTTCTTTCACTCCCCCCTCCCTACCTCCCTCTTTCCCTCCCTCCCTTCCGCACTTCCCTCACTCTCCCTTATCCTCCCTCCCTGTCCTTCCCTCCCCCGTCCCTACCTCCCTCTCTCCCTTTCTATCCCCCACCTCTCTCCCTCGCCCTCTCTCCCCTTTTCCTCCCTCCCTCTCTCACTCCACTCCTCCCTCATCCCGCTCCCTCCCCCCCTCTATCTGTCACCTCTGTGTCGGTGTGTTGGAGTGAGTGTGAAACACATGCTTCTTCCTACTGTCAGAGCTCATTTAAATAGAGCACCGCCACCCAGGGCACGGAAAACAAAAGGAATATTAATATTTATTCTATTAGCCAAAGTGCTTAGGTCTGTGATTTTCTGCTGTTTGTGTGTTGGTGTGATGGTGTGTGTGTGTGTGTGTGTGTGTGTGTGTGTGTGTGTGTGTGTGTGTGTGTGTGTGTGTGTGTGTGTGTGTGTGTGTGTGTGTGTGTGTTTGTAAACCAGGCCCACAGTGCTGGGGTCTGGCAGCTGTGTGTGTGTGTGTGTGTGTGTGTGTGTGTGTGTGTGTGTGTGTGTGTGTGTGTGTGTGTGTGTGTGTGTGTGTGTGTGTGTGTGTGTGTGTGTGTGTGTGTGTGTGTGTGTGTGTGTGGCGGCGGCAGTGTGATGGATAGCAGGCAGTAATTATAGATGGGAAAGTGCTGAGGATGGCACTTTGAGCCGGGCTGCCAGACACTCCAGCAGCTTACGGGTTAAAACCCCTTCTCCTCTCCATCCTCCTCCTCCTCCGCCTCCTCCTCCTCTTCCTGATCCTCCTCCTCTTCTTCAAGTCTGGTTTTGTCTGCTAACTGCTCTCACTCACTCAGAATTTCTCTTTTATTCGTCTTGTCTTTACATCTCTCATAGCCCCCTTTGTCTGCCTTTAAAAGTCTTAACCCCACGCAATATGGATTCAATAGGTTCATGTACATATTTGTTCATAATTCATTGTTGAAACTTTACTTTTAAACTGAAAACCTGGTAGTATTGTGTTAAAGGAAAGTTGAGTTTCTATGCTCATATCAAATTAATAAGTTCATCTTTGACCTTTACTTTGGAAGTCTCACATTACGGTGATTGCCTTCAAAAAACAACATTATATAAGTATGATAATGCTTTGTCTAACTCTCTGAAGGGGCATTATCTGCAAACACAGGACAGTATTTGTTGTAAACCAATTGCAAATGATGGTTCTGAAGAGAAAAGCGTAATATACATTCTGAAAAATACACATTAGAAAATGTATGCCTAATTTATGAACCGAACATCTACAAAGACATACCTAGATTTTTAATTCATTATGTTTAACAACTACAGGTTTAAACTGGTGGATTAAAATAAGTATGAATATGCATAATTAAAATTATACTTGATCCATTTACTGGATCAAACACTGCACGAGGAATCCACTTTACTAGAGTAGAAGGCCTTATCTTATTTGTTACTTGTTGAGTGGGCAATAAAAGTACTCAACATATTTTACAGTTTCTTTCTGCGTAATGTAAAATGCCTTCTATAAAAACTTCACATTTTTAGGCTTGATGCCGAAAATGTAAATTGCTGTAGACGTCCCTCTTTTCTGAATCTTCATCTCCATTCACTTATCTCTCTCTCGCCTTTCCTTTCTCTTACTCTCTTTCCCGATGGGTCTTTTCTCTCTCGTTCTCTCTCTCGCTCTCTCTCGCTCTCTCTCTCCCTGTCTCCTGTGCTAAATATGCTGACTCTCCCCGGTGTTGGCCCTAGCAGAGAGCTCTCTCTAATAGGCCCAAGAGACCTGGCAGGGTTCCTTAAATCAGGTGGAAAATTGTTAACTTGCCGTGGTATAAAGACGATCTGTCCACTTCTACATATCCATCCCCTTCTCTCTCTCACGCTCTATGATTCTCTCTCTCTCTCTCTCTCTCTCTCTCTCTCTCTCTCTCTCTCTCTCTCTCTCTCTTTCTTTCTCTCTCTCTCTCTCTCTCTCTCTCTCTCTCTCTCTCTCTCTCTCTCTCTCTCTCTCTCTCTCTCTCTCTCTCTCTCTCTCTCTCTCTCTCTCTCTCTCTCTCTCTGCCCCCTCTTTCACTCTGTATGTGTGAATGGTTGATAGATGGATGAATGTATAAAAGGATGAATTATTGGATGGAAATATGAATGGTTGATAAATGAAAGGACTGATGGATGGATGACAATAATGGAACGGATGGACGTGAATACGAACAGATGTTAAAATGATGTACAAACGTGGTCCGGATAGGACATACACTTCAAGTGCCAGTGTTTATTTTGGAGTATGTCGTTGGAGGAAAGCTCTCCAGTGGCTTGTATTGCACGCGTGTGGGAGAGGGACAGTGATGGCATGCAGATATAGATCATGTAAGTTAAGGTATACCTCGAGGTCCCTCGAGGCTGAAACATCTAGCAACATGAGCTGAGGACCCCAAAACACACTGCTCACACACACACACTGCTCACACACACTTACACATAGTGTGTATAATTAGCTGGTCTGACAGGTGGAACAGATCCGATCTCCTACAGAATGAAGCCACTAATTTACACTGGAACACGCACACACACACACACGCACACGCACACACAGACACAGACAAACACACAGACTGTAATACGTACACACTGTAATATACACACTAGAATACATGCACACACACTGTATAACAGACACTATCTCTCTTCTCCTACGCGCTTGCGCACACTCACTGTAATATCTACACACTGTAATATACGCACAGAGGCGCACAAACACATACACACACACACACACCCTGAGAGACTAATGAGTACAGACTGTAATACACACACACACACACGCACACACACAGACCTTAATTCGTACACACGGTAATATACAAACACGCACAGACTAATACATACACACTGTAATATTCAAACTAGAATACATGCAAATACTGTATCACAGACACTCACTCTATTTCTTACACACACGTGCGCAAACTCACTGTAACATGTACACACTGTAATACCCCCCACACACACACAAACGCACACACACACAAACACGTGTACGTGTTCATAAACATACACACACACATACACACTGTAATATAAGGCGCTCATATTCTCACTCTCACTCACCAGCACACTGTTTTACGTACTGTATTACATTGTAATTACAGTAAACTAAACAAAGTAATGAATAAAGTCTTCTCCCATTGACATATTCATTTGTATGCGTTCTGTGTGTGCAGTGTAAGAAGAAGCACACGCTGGTGTGTCCGGACTTCTCCCGCAGCGGCTCCTGTCCGCAGGGCACCCGCTGCAAGCTGCAGCACCGCCAGAGAGGCAAGAGACGCCCTGCCCCTTCTGGAGCCGCCCCCGCCGGCCCCGCCACCACCACGGCCATCGCCGGCTCCTCCGCCACTCAGCCGGCAAGGAGGGCCCGCTGCAAGGAGCCAACGAAGAGGTCAGGACAAAAACACCACAACGCACACCCTCACAGACACAGAGCAACCCCGAGAGACCCTGAGACATCGGCCCCACACTGAATGATGCTCAGAGGTGTCGGACATTGGGGATCGAACCCAGGACCGTTTCAGATGGGAATGGATCACCCGAAGCCACCACTTGACCCTCTTACTTGGCCTGTCACTGTGACGTATTACATCACAGTCATAGTAAACCGGAGTGTGTCCCTGCTCACTCATGCGAGCGCCGTTCCTCCAGATCACTCCGTAACGCCAAAGTAACTTGCATTGGAGTCAATTAGCAGATGCTTTTGATTCATAAAGACTGAGTGAGTTCATATACATGTCATTAAGGAGCAGGTAAGGCCAGTCTTACTCTGTCTTATGTTTTCTTGTGTCGTTGTGTCACTAGGCTCCGCCTCTCTGTGACCACAACCCCGACGACCCCCGGCGACCTGAAGTTGCCCTCGTTCATCTCTCTCTCCAGCTCGCCCGAGGAGACGGAGCTCCCGGACACGGCGGATGGACCCTCCCCTCTCCAGGGTGAGTTGGTGTTCTACCAGCCCCCCACTCTCTCCCTAAACTAATATACTATTAACTATAGAGTCACTCAGCAGACTCTCTTATGCAAAGTGACTGATGGTGGATAGAAATACATGTCAACAAACAGCAGGTAGGGGTTAGACAGTACAGAGACAGGGCATTAAGAAGCAGGTTTGGGTTAGACAGTACAGAGACAGGGCATTCAGGAGAAGGTAGGGGTTAGACAGTACAGAGACAGGGCATTCAGGAGAAGGTAGGGGTTAGACAGTACAGAGACGGGTCATTCAGGGGCAGCTGGGGGTGAGACGGTACATAGACAGCTAATTTATGAGCAGGTAGGGGTTAGGGGACATCTTGCTCAAGGACACGTCACCTACAGGTAGACTGCAGACAGAAACACTCTAACATTGAGACTATCCAATAAAGCAAGTGCTTTTTATCTGAAGTTTTGCTTCCTTTGCTTCTATTTATGGGAACAAGACCCTTTTGTCTACAGATACAGAATGTTGTCATTGGGGTTCAAACCCAGACCCTTTCAGCTGGGAATCAAACCTAACGCTGAGACCAATTGACATGTATACTGTCCATACCTGGACAGTATCCAGCGTATTTCCTCCACCTACCTGTTCACGGGGTGTTGAGGGCTCAGAGTCCGGAGGCCTCGTCTAATGTGGGCCTGTCCAGCAGTGCAATATTTATTTTTGAAATAAACAGAAACATTACTGATTGGTTTTCGCTAATCACAATTATCGGAATCCAAATATTGTTGGGTTATTTATGAGGACATTACCTGCTTAATCTATTAATAATAAAGAGCGGAATCCTAAAGTTGCTGTTGCACCAAAAGCAAAGCGTTGTTTTGGCGGGCAAGGTTGAGGCAAAGACGGGCATGGGCGGTGGCGTGAACAACGAGGCGCCAACAACACAATATGTTAAATAGAGTTCAAATATTTGAACTTCAGCGCCTAATTTGCGTGGAGCTTTATCATGAAAGCTTGTTAGCGTGGCGATTCTCTCGGCGTCACTCACGTCCTGGAGCCCTGATTGGATCACAAAAGCGTCAGTTATCCAGGTGCAGCTCATGGAGAAGGCGGATGGTGTGTGCCACCGGATGGTGTTATGAGGCTCTCCGACATCTCTGACGTCTCCGGGACTTCCACAACAAGAACAGAGTGGCCATGGTGGTTATATCAGCAAAGGCTGGCAGAAAGAAACGTTGGGGATTATGCGCGGTAGGCGTTCACGCGAGTAAACGCTTCCGTGAAGAACGCATTTTTCATTGCACGAAAAATGTATTCGCTTTTGGTGCGAGCACAGCGTAATGTTTGGTATTTATGAGAAATAGAAGCGTTGTTAATTGTTAGCGTTTGTTGTTAGTTGGAAATGGAAGCATTACCAATGGTTGGTCGGACCATAATAATAGTGTAATCCCAATGTTGGGCGTCTGGGTGAGATGTGCGTCTGGGTGAGAGGGGTGGGCACAGCTGAGGGTCCCGTCGACAGACTTGACAGACGGACCAGAGGCATCCCCTCCCGACCCCCTGACACCTGCTCCAGTCTGCTGGCACACACCCTGCACACACGCACCCAAGCACACACACACACAC
>NC_044059.1:5059660-5064660 GCF_902167405.1 Gadus morhua
GGCGCTCGCCGTCGCTGCACTTAATTATCCGTGGGCGCGCGCAGATAAGAGCCGCTTAATCCAGCGGCTGATTAATTGCGGGATGGAAAGAAAAAGCGTTAATCTAGAAGGCCGTCCGACGAATGGACGGTCATAAGGAAGCCACAAGAAGCCATAACGAGCTCGCACCCTTGGAAATGCCCGATTGATTTCTGTTGGCGATAAGGGGGGAGGGGGGGGGGGTCCTTGCATGCAATCTATTACAGATTCATGTTAATAATTGGAAATGCATTGGCCAATGGTGTCACAGCCCTGCTTAAAAATTAAGACCATCAACTTGAATTATTTAAAAGTGAAAAAAACTGAACCTTTTACCAAGGATCTGTTAAGCAAACGTTTGTTGTTTGTGTTACATGGCAATTAACCCGATTTGTTTGCAACAGTTGTATCAACCTCAATAAAAATACGATTTATATTTTTAATTATCTTGGTACATATGTGTTTTGTTATTTTAGCCCGAGCCTGGTCCAATCTGATGGTAACGCACGGTGGTCTGTTAATATAAACTATCTATATAGGGACAATTAATGAAGTCACAACGGAGAACCTGACACACTTAACCACAACCGTGTGTATTAATAAGAGGATCTCGTCGCCACAGATGATATGAGGGGGGTTTGAATCCGCGAGTCCGCGAGTGCGAGTGAGCTTTACCGGATTCCGAGTAAACATTTTTTCCTTGACAAACTTGACGGATGTATATCGTCTTTCTCTTCCGCGCGTTCCATCCTCACGCTGCCCCTCCGGTGCGCATGCAATTGCATCTGCTCCGTCACTAGAGGGGGGAGATGTGCACCTGTTCGCGAGCCTGCTGCTGCTTCTGCTGCTCCCTTCCTCCCTGCGTGCGGAGGTTGAGGAGGAGGGAAGGAGGGGTCCTCCCCTCCTACGCCTCCAAGCGCTGTCCCGACAGCTGCCCAGGGGACCCTCCGAGAGAGGGGGCTTGGTATAGGCGGATGCAAATCCCCCGCTGTCTCCCCCCCTCGCCTATTGGCCCGTCGCGGCTCCCGGTGGGAGGGTCGCGCGCCAACGCCGTCTTTATAAATGGCGATAGCCTTTCGCAGCGCCTCAGTGTAACACTGTGAGCTCGCGTCGGAAGGCACAAGCACAACACCGCCTGCTTTCCTTTTTTTCTGTTTTCAAAATCCAGGAAAAATAATGATAAAAAAAGGAATTTAAATAATATTTTTTTCATGCATCTGGCGTCTTTACGTGCGCGCCGGCCAACCAACGCACAACCAACGCAACCCCGGTTTGTTCGGTGCTGTACCGTTGGGACCGAATCCGTGAGTAGAGACATCGAGAACAAAATCTGGACTGACCACTTGTGTTGATTTAGTTTGAAGGGGGACACGTTCTCAAGTCCCTTGGTTAAAAGAAAGTGTCAACTTTTCTTGACTTCTAAGTTAAGACATCCTCAACTCAACTGTGTGTTCTGTGAACTCTGCAAACTTATTTTCGTGGTCTCTGCAACCCATTCCGTGTCGGATTTGTTGTTCGCTGAAGCAGGACTTTTGGCACATCTTTACGCGCTACGGTCTGGGGCTGTGCCACCGTCCCAACGCTGCTTTTAAATCACCGCTACACGGACTTGGCTTCCCGGCAGGTGTACGTGTGTAAACCTGCTGCACCTGATTTAGGATACAGGCGACGAATGGTTGAAATAACAGCTGACAACCCGCGTGGAGACGACACACCACCTCCCTGCATCTCATCTGAACAAGCGACACCGCGGACAGTGAAAGCGGCCGCGGTCACGGAGGAGAAGAGAGGAGAGGTGAAGCGAGGACAGGACAGGTCGGTGTCTCTAAATTCACCGGGATCAGGTTTCAGCCGGGCCCCGTGGGGGCTCCTGGTATTAAGGGGCTGCATTTGACCTGGGATAAGTTGTCAACGAGAGGAGTGGACGGTGAGCGAACTGGCAGGTGTACAAGTTAATTTACATGCATACGTGTAATCACGCCACTATATATAGAAGTTGTTTTAGGGACTCGCGGCCACAATACACGCTGCTCCTAGACCAACCCCCCACCCCACCGTCCTGCAGCTCCACGCACCGGGCGCGTGCGTGTGTCTATATATACTCCCACAAACACACACGCCGCACCGTGCTGTATTTCTGGGTCCCCCCGCCGCAGTAGTCTCTGTGTTGGGAGCAGCGTCCGCTCCGCCGTCGGTTTGGCTGTGAGGGCGGGGGTCGTCGCATGGACTGATATGGCCACGGACCTCGCCATGAGCACCGAGCTGCCGAACAGCCCGCTGGCCATCGAGTACGTCAACGACTTCGACCTGATGAAGTTCGAGGTGAAGAAGGAACCGCCCGAGTCCGAGCGCTACTGCCACCGCCTCCCGCCGGGCTCCCTGTCCTCCACGCCCATCAGCACCCCCTGCTCCTCCGTGCCTTCGTCGCCCAGCTTCTGCGCCCCCAGCCCGGGCGGGGTGCAGCCCAACCAGGGCCTCGGCAACGGGGGTCTCGGCAGCGGGGGCAACAACAACAACAACAACAACAACAACAGCAGCAGCAACAACAGCAACAGCAGCAGCGGCGGGAACAACAGTCAGAACGGCGGGGGCAAGCCGCAGCTGGAGGACCTGTACTGGATCCCGGGCTACCAGCACCACATTAACCCCGAGGCGCTCAACCTCACCCCGGAGGACGCGGTGGAGGCCCTGATCGGCAACGCGCACCACCACCACCACCACCACCACCAGGCCTACGAGGGCTTCCGAGGGGGGCAGCAGTACGCCGGGGAGGACCTGTCCGCGGCCTCGGCGGCGCACCACCACCACCATCACCAGAGCCACCACCACGGACACCACCACGGCCACCACGCCCGCCTCGAGGACCGCTTCTCGGACGACCAGCTTGTGAGCATGACGGTGCGGGAGCTCAACCGGCAACTGCGTGGCTTCAGCAAGGAGGAGGTGATCCGTCTAAAGCAGAAGCGGCGCACGCTGAAGAACCGAGGCTACGCGCAGTCGTGCCGCTACAAGCGCGTGCAGCAGAGGCACATGCTCGAGACCGAGAAGTGCACGCTGCAGAGTCAGGTGGAACAGCTGAAGCAGGACGTGGCGCGTCTTGCCAAGGAGCGGGACCTCTACAAGGAGAAGTATGAGAAGCTGGCCGGCCGCGGGTACAGCGGCGGCGGACCCACAAACACTCGAGATCCGACGGTTGGGGGCCACGGGAAGCAGCAGGCCGAGTTCTTCATGTGAGGCAGAGAGAGAGAGAGAGAGAGAGAGAGAGAGAGAGAGAGAGAGAGAGAGAGAGAGAGAGAGAGAGAGAGAGAGACAGACTCGACTGTGTATCAGAGACTATGATACCCCCCCCCACCCCCCCAGGGGAAAAAACAGGATTTTTAAACCCAATTTATATTCTCTCAGTTTGCATTGTTTACAGTTATGCCCTCGAACATAATGTTATTTTTATTGTTGAAGGCCCTTTCTTAAAATACAACGAACATGTCTGAAGGGGAATGGAAGGTATAAGAGGTGCACCAAAGTAGTCTTAAAGATATTTGGCCGAACCTTTTGTAACCACGTCACACACACCTCTGGTTCTGTATGATGTATGCTTCAACTTGTTGTTGGGTCGAACTTGAGACTTTTTTTTTCTCTCTCTAATGTGAAACAAGGACATTCTGATCCAACAAATCAAGTCTTACTCCACCGATCAGATTCTTTTAAAACGGTAGATTTTTTTGTCATTCGTTCGTTTTCAACCTCAGAATGAATGAGATTTTTGTGTTGGTCAGTTGGGACTCTGAAAGAAGAAGTGAATAGATATATTTTAGGAGGTAGGGCAGTAGGCCTGCTCGCCATCTCTCCCATGTCGTAACCGGACTGTGGTGATGGAGAGGAGAGAGGCGATTTTGGACGCAGCTAAGGAATCTTTGAAATCTTGCAAGTCTAGTTTCCCCGTTCCGCCAATAGCGACCCTGCATGCAGGACATGTATGGAAACCAACCCACCCCGACCCCCCACCTCAATCACCCACCGCCACCCACCCCGACCTCCCCCCGCCATCTCCTGACTCCTGGATGGACAGCATGGCCCCCGTCGCCTCCTCCAGCCCCCCCCCCCCCCCACACACACACCCTCTGAACACATGCACCACACACACACACACACACACACACACACACACACACACACACACACACACACACACACACACACACACACACACACACACACACACACACACACACACACACACACACACACACACACACACCCCGAGAGGCGCAAAGACTGTACGGAAAACCGCGCGACTCGACGGAACAATCTGCTCACGGATGCATCGTTGCCGCTATTTCCAATCAATTTTTTCTATTGTTTTAAAGAAAAGGAAAACAACTCAAAAATATAGATCCACTGAGCCAGAATTTTAAAAAAGATTTATTTCCAACTGTACATATGTGTAGAAAACAGTTAACTGTTATTTTATCTTCTCTCTCTTTTAAAAAAAACACTGATTTCCGCTTGAGTCTTGGAAACGTCTTAAACATGTTTGTATGTTAGAGCATGCAACTTGTCTCCTGTATCCTCCGACTAAACGTGGAGCCTTGTGTCCAAGGCCCGCATATCTCTGCACTAGAAGCGATCCAATTGGGCAAAACATTTTATTTATGTACCTTCAAGGACTTGGGATCTGTTCATCCTAGAGATATACAATGCACATTTGATTGGACAAGTCTCTTATACTTAAATAGCTAAACGAGGAATGCATTTGCTGCTAAAACTCTATGCACAAACCCGATACTTATTAACTTATTTTGTATTATTATGATGACATGATTAAAAAAATGTACAGTCTTCGAACATAATTAGGTCTACGGATCCTTGTCTTAAGTTATTCATATCTCAGAGCAGAACAGGGGTCTTTGAAAAGATTAAATTGGAGAGATTATGGTTCAAGTTAAAATATCTCATGTCAGAACCGAAATAAATGTTATCCCTGT
>NC_044059.1:5069660-5074660 GCF_902167405.1 Gadus morhua
ATTGTTTGTTCCTTTGGTCTTCTGGTTTAGTTGTATCCTATAGGCATTTTTACACCTTACAATACTACACCCATACACCTTTACGTACACACCCACTTACATCACTGACTAGATTGAATACACACGCCATACCTTATGTTGTGTTATGTTATATTCACTGGGTTATAATAAACCTTTTTGTTAAGAAACTCAGTCAATTGTGTGCGTCTCCCCTCTTTGCCACAACTGCCACGGTCGGCTTGTGACAAGTGGGGGCCTCGTCCAATTGTTTTTTTGTAGTGGGTTTGAGGCCGTGTTTGGTGCTCGGCGGATGGGGTTGGCTGGGGCATGTCAGGTGAGTGACTGTGTTCGGCGCACCCTTTGTTGGGGAGATGCATTTTTGATTGGTTGATTTGTCTTGGTTGTTTGGTGCATGTGGTCGATGTGGAGAGATTTTGTCCTGTGCGCTGCGTATTGACGCAGTTGGAACTGAGAAGCGGTGGTTGCGTGATTGGGGGGTGAGTGGCATTTGTGGTTTCCCTGTGAGGTACAGCGACGCGGTTTAACCACGTTGGTTTGTTTTGTTGATTTTTGTGTGGTATGCGGTTAGAGCAGTTGTCTCGGGGACACATCCGTAGCTGTCAGGTGAGTAACCAGCTTGCTGGGGGCTTAACCGGGTTACTGGGTTGGTGTTTAAAGAGCCCGCCGCTACTCCACATGAAGATTAGGGTCAGTGAGGTAGGCTAGTCTAGGTAGAGGGAGATTCCGCATTTGTTAATTCACCCAGCCACAGCTGGGTGACAAACGTTATATAAATTCCACTTTTAACTTCCTCTGTGTGTATATGGTTGTGCACTTTAGGTGTGTGTGTCTCTATTGGTGAACTCAGTCATATATGATATTTCCAAAGCCAAGAGTTCCGACACACACATCCAGATACATGCAAGGAATAGTATGCAGGGAGATGTGAGAGTGCACAAATGTCCTTAGTGGCACCACAGGGTCCATCGACAATCAATTATTCCACTCTGACTGACCACACACACACGCAAGCATGCAAAAACTCAGCATGCACACACACACACACACACACACACACAGACACACACACACACACACACACACACACACACACACACACACACACACACACACACACACACATACACAGCAATCCTGCATACACTGACACACACTAATACATACACATGCACACACAATGATACATACACACTCAAACTGATACATCTGATCATACACACACACACACACACACACACACACACACACACACACACACACACACACACACACACACACACACACACAAACGCATACAACAACACACATATTTTTACTGATGCAGAGTAAATGTCTGCTCCCATTAATTTTTTGTGACAAAATGGTATGTGTATGTGTGTCTGTGTGTGAGCGTGTGCACACATTTGGTTGACCTCTTCTTGTGTCACAAGAAGAAGACACATGACAGTTGAGTTTCGGGGAGTTTGGAACAAGCTTGTAGCTTTTAGCAATTCTGTTTGTAAAAAAAAAAGCTATTGGAAAGAAGTTTGAGGTAATATAAGAATATACATAGAACAGTTGTTCAATGGTGATCAAATGCATTGTACATTCTCATCTTCATTTGGAAGTGGCGTTGCGTAAATGAACCGGAATAATAACATTAAATATTTAGTTCTCTTATGATGTCTCTGCGTAGTTTAACTTTTTTATGGTGACCGTTAAGTTATGTTATGAGGTTCTTGTTTAGCTGTCTTAGGACCTGGTCTCTTTTAGCTGTGTTTTGAGGACCCAGCCTCATTTAGCTGTCTTTTGAGGACCAAGCCTCATTTAGCTGTGTTGTGAGGACCCGGCCTCATTTAGCTGAGGATCCAGCATGGTTTATCAGCGTTATGAGGGGATTGTTTAGCTGTAATGTGAGGACCTTGCCTCGTCAAGCTGTCTTAGTACCTTATCCTGTCATGAGGACCTGGCCTCATTTAGCAGTTTTATCAGGACCTGGTCTCGTTTAGTTGTTATGAGGACCTGGCCTCATTTAGCAGTTTTATCAGGACCTGGTCTCGTTTAGCTGTTATGAGGACCTGGCCTCATTAAGCAGTTTTATCAGGACCTGGCCTTGTTTAGCTGTTATGAGGACCTGACTTTGTTTTGTTTTGTTTTGTGGACCTGGCCCTGTTTAGCTGTGATATGAGGACATGGCCCCATTTATCCTGTTTAATACTTAGCAGAGGATCAGAGTGAGACATTGCAGACATGAACAGAATGCGGTGAGGACGAGTGCACACTCAGCATCGCCGCCGGCACCCAGCAGAGACACAGACAGGATGCTGAGGTCGTCATGGCAGCCGTCACTCGGCAACGATTGCGGCAGTTTGGTTGACAGGTCGGTGGGATGTTTTTGCAAAGAAACCGAACAAAACAAAAAAAAAGTAAGAGAATTGGGAGATGGAAATTAGGTTAAAGAAAGTAAAGGAAAGTTGAAAGAGATTGCGAAAGAGGGGGAGGAACTTAACTGTTTGTTGTGATGATCTATTGTGATGATACAAGATGGGAGTTTCGCTTTTCTCTCTCTCTGTCATAGTTACACCTGTAACTCCATTGTAGTTGACGTTTCCATCCTTTAGATGTCTCCCTAGTAACTTCAGTCTCATTTGTCTTAATCATTTCACTGGTGCCAATTAGTTTGCTTTGTTCACCTGTGGCTCTGAGTGTCTTCGTCAGCGTTTTGTGTTCCCACATCGTCTGCTTGTTGTGTTTGTGGCTGTCAGTCACGCGTCTAAGGATTTCTCTGATATGTTTTTTAGCTTCCAGTGCCCTTTTTTCAGTCTGAGTTTTTTGCAGTGTCGTTCCTGCTACTTGTTATGTACAGTATCTGTGCTCTTTCTCTCCAAACCTCCTAAAATCGCCTCATCTGCATTTGTCTGGAACTCCTGACACTCTTAGAAACCCACCAGTGTGACCGCGGGCCGCCGGCTGCTCGTCCTCGTTAAAAAATATGTCACAGGAGGAGACTCAGGTCAACTCACGTTCTTTTGTTATTTTCAATTCAATTCAATTCAATTCAATTCAGTTAATTTCATTTAATTTAATTTAATTTAATTTAATTTAATTTAATTTAATTTAATTTCAGTTCAGTTCAGTTCAGTTCAGTTCAGTTCAGTTCAGTTCAATTAAATTAACCAGATTTTACGGAGCACAAAGTGTGGTTCCGTAAATAAATATCTCTTTACATAACGATTTTCTGAAAAGTCAATTGAGAAAGCAATGGGAAATTTACTTCTGGAACCAGAGCTCTTCAAAAAGTCACTTTTAGGAAAGATAAATGACCATCAACAAGGATCATAGAAACGGAAATATGATATATATAGAAATGTAATTAGCGAAGAATAGCATTGAATATCAACCATAATAATGTCAAACACATACATACGTTTATCTGTTGGTTTATTTTTGTGTACATCTGTATCACGTGTTTGTTTACCTATTTGTATGCATGTGTGGTGTGTTTGCCTGCTGCTCTGTTTATGACATACTGGCTTCCTGTTTATCTCTCTCTCTCTGTGTGGTGCAGTGGGGCAATCAAGCGTGACCACATTCACACGCCATCAGTCTGACAAGTGATTTGACACGGCACACACTCAGACAGACACACACACGCACATACACACACACACACACACAAACACACACGTATGTAGACAAACACACACACACACACACACACACACACACACACACACACACACACACACACACACACACACACACACACACACACACATATGTCCACACACACCCACACACCACCTCTCCCGAGGCTGGTCCGGTCGGCCCTTATAAATGAGTCATGCCCACCAGTCCACTCACCTGCTCCTGTTTACCGTTCTGAAATATGCATGCCGTTTATTACGATTAAAGGGCCAATGTACTGCTCTTAAATACTTCCTTCATACGTTTTGGCTTTGTCCACACACACACACACACACACACCGATACACACATACACACAGATACACACACACACTCGTTTCTGTGTATATTTATATTCAACGATATTCGGAATTTTGGTGCAGAGATTCAGAGCCATGAATCGACATGATTCGGAATCAGCTCAGATCGAAATATCCATAAGACGTTGAGACCTTCAGGGCTGGATGACCTTGACTTTGCAGAAGAAGGTCGCAGCCAGCCTCTCTCCCCCCCCCTCGCCCCCCCCCCCCCCCCCCCCCCCCACATGGCGTGAACGTGTGCGAGCATCTATAGTGTCGGAAAAACAGGGCACGTTGTCCCAGGATGCCCCCGGCACACCGCAGGAGGAGGCAGCGGTGCGTTGTGGGACGGCCGTGGGATTTGCGTCAGAGGAAGGAAAAGAAGGAGATTCATCACATCTGTCAGCAGGAGAACCAGCAGGAAACCCTCGGTGGAACGCCGGCTCAGGCGGCGGTCGGGGAGATCACCCCCCCCCCCCCCCCCCCCCCATGATGAGCAAGATTCATCTTCCTCATCTGTCAGACCACTCCTCCTCTTCCTCCTCCTCCTCCTACCTCCCTCCTCCTACCTCCCTGCCTCCTCCTCCGCCCCCCTCCTCCTCCTCTGTTATGTAAGGAGGGTAGGACTCAAAGGGAGATTGGGAAAAATGACACATCCCATAATATGCAGATGCAGTCCTGAAGATTAGGTTCCGGTACGGCTGGAGTTTGGTGACTTTGGGTGTTCCATCGCTCTGTAAAGTTAAATGATTATGAATGCCTATATGAAGATTGAGACTTTTTTAGAGTGAGGGAGTTAAGTTTAGTTGTTGTGTACAATCTGTATCATGAAATATTGTATATTGGTGCAATAAACCTGGAAAATATTTGATGTCAGGTGACTTGAGCACGCAATTACAGAGGGAGGAAGAGGTGAAAGATGGAAACCTTACTGGGCCATGTTTGAGAGCATTTTTGGGGAATGATTTAGACCCCGAATTATTGTGTTATGTATAGTGTTCTGGGATATGTGTA
>NC_044059.1:5079660-5082160 GCF_902167405.1 Gadus morhua
TGCTCTGCCAGATAGTGGTGCTCCTGGTGGAGGAAGGTGGTGTTCTGCCAGATAGTGGTGTTCCTGCAGGTTGAGGAAGGTGGTGTGTTCTGCCAGATAGTGGTGTTCCTGCAGGTTGAGGAAGGTGGTGCTCTGCCAGATAGTGGTGTTCCTGCAGGTGGAAGGTGGTTTGCGTTGTGCCAGATAGTGGTGTACCTGGAGATGGATGCTGGTGTGTTCTGCCAGATAGTGGTGTACCTGGAGATGGATGCTGGTGTGTTCTGCCAGATAGTGGTGTACCTGGAGATGGATGCTGGTGTGTTCTGCCAGATAGTGGTGTACCTGGAGATGGATGCTGGTGTGTTCTGCCAGATAGTGGTGTACCTGGAGATGGATGCTGGTGTGTTCTGCCAGATAGTGGTGTTCCTGGAGATGGATGCTGGTGTGTTCTGCCAGTTGACAGGTGAGTGAGGGCTGTCCATGCGCCTAATGGACCCCTCTTCCATTTCCTGGCCACTTCCTGAATTATTGAAGGCGGGACTAAAACCCTGATGTCTCCAATGAGTGACAGCTGTGGATTCACCTGGACAGAGTTGGAACATAACCACCCTAACCCCCCCCCCTCTCCCAACCATTCATCATCCATCCCCACTCTGCTCGCCCTCTCTCTCCTCTCTCCTCTCCCCATCTGGAGGTGAATCAAGTTTCATGCACTTCATGTCTTCATGTCTTGTGATTGGTTTAAAATATTATCCCATCAAATCGCTACGATATATGATCAATGACCGATACACTTCTATTCACCTATCGATCAGAAGTGATTTTCTACCACACACACACACAGACACACACACACAAACATACTCGCACATAAATTCAACAGAAAAGTAAACAACATTGCTTTTGTTTCTTAGAACATGCATCGGACATAGTCCGACTTCATTCCTGTCACAAAAATGTGACCCTTGGACCTCCTAACTCCCAGCGATCCGGAACCTTCCCAGGGTCATTCTCATAACCTCTGTCGGTCGTCATGTCCACTAACGTGTACACGGTCATGATCGCAACTTCAGAGCACACGCGTGAACAACACGCGTCAGCATGGCTCGGCTGGCCTCATCCATATTAATGACAGACCACCACAGAATCCATAATCATTCATTAGAGCTCATAAACGCTGCTCCTGGGCAGTGTCTGAGGTCGGCAGACAGGCCGCTCAGCATGAGACCACACGCTGCCCTCAAGGATCAGCCTCTAAACACTCCTGTTTTTATTCTATTGGATCCTGTTGACCTGCGGTGTGGGTTTATTTGTTTGTTGCTTCTTGTCTTTTGTTCTGTGAGTTTTACTTTATCGGCATTACTGTTAACACACTTGCGTGTGTGTGTGTTTGTGTGTGTGTTAGCGTGAGTTTTATTGTTGTGTGTGTATGTGTGTGTGTGTGTGTGTGTGTGTGTGTGTGTGTGTGTGTGTGTGTGTGCGTGTGTGTGTATGTGTCTCTGTAAGCATTTGTGTGTGTGAGTGTGTGTGTTGATTGTATGTGTGAGTGTATGTGAAAGAGTGTTAGGTGTGTGTTCATGTGGTGTGCGTGTGTGTTTGTGTCTGTCTGTCTGTCGCAAAAACTTTGATACTTTCATTGTGCTCCTATTCAGAGAGTCAGCTTCTGCCTCACCTTTGACGTGCCCATCCAAAAACTTTGGAAACAAAACACCTACTCGGACAAAAGATGCAAAGCGCTTGTATTAAAGGCGTCAACAATGCTGTTGAGGTGTTGAGTGTAATCGCGCCTGCAGCTATGACACACAACCTAATACACACACGGAGGATTAGTGTAAATGTGTGCACTTATGTCAGTCTGACCAGGGTGGAGGGAGAGGAAAGGGTAGTGTAAAGTTTATCGCTGTCTTTATTGTTATCCTGAGGAGCCTCAGGATCTGGTAGACAGACGTCTTATCAGCAAGTTGGTTTAACATGGAACACCCGCACAAAAACACACGCCCACACACACACACGCGCACACACACGTGTGCACGCACACATGCATGCACGTACACACACTCACAGACACGGCTTGAGCACACAGTAGCTGAGCAAACAGGCTGAGCGTGGCGTAAACATCTCTGATCAAAGTGCTGAGGAGGCCACACGCTTTGAAGCTCCTCAAGCAGGAGGAGAGAGGTGAGAGAGAGGAAGTGGAGGAGGACGGGGAAGGAGGAGAAGAGAGGAGGAGGCGAGAGAGAGAGAGAGGGGAGAGAAGATAGGATAAGAAAAGAAATAAGAAAAAGAAGAGGATGAGAAGAGGACAACAGTGCAGTGGAGGAGAATGAATGAAGGAGAGAGAAGAGGAGAAAGGAAAGGAGAGATTACAGTAAAGGGGGGGAGATGAGAGAGGAGAAAATTAGTGGATGAGTAAAGGGGGCGATGGGAGAGGAGAAAAGAGACGGCGGAGTAAAGAAGGTGATGGGAGAGGAGAAGAGAGGAACAGAGGAGTAAAGAAGGTGATGGGAGAGGAGAAAAGGGG